>NC_054381.1:93641925-93934798 GCF_017654675.1 Xenopus laevis | reverse complement strand
AGAGAGAGATTGGCCACTGCCCATCCTTGGTAAAATCTCTGCTCGAGCAGTACTCCCAGTCCGCCTCAAATGGCCACTGCTGTCCTCAGCTAAATCCCTGCTCTTACAGTCCACAGTTCATCAGCTCAGCCTCGAGCGGCTACCGCTGTTCCTTGGCAAAGCTATGCTCGAGCGTCACCTCAGTCATCAGCCGGCCATCGAGCGGCCCACCGCCTTCCTTGGCTGGATCCCCGCCTCTAAAGCAGTCACTCAGTCCTCAGTCGCCTCGAACGGAAATATGGCCATCCTTGGCTAAATCTCTGCCTCAAGCAGTCACCTCAGTCCTCAGCCGGCCGTTGAATGGGCCATGCTGTCCTTCAGCTAAATCCCTGCCTCTTGCAGTAACCATCAGTCATCGGCCAGCCTCGAGCGGCTACCCTGTCCTTGGCAAATCTTAGCCTCGAGCAGTCACCTCAGTCATCAAGCCGCCCTCGAGTGGCACCCGCCTCTTGGCTGGATCCCAGCGCTCTAGCAGTCACCTCAGTCCTCAGCCTGCTCGAACGGCCAATGCCATGCTTGGCTAAATCTCTGCCTCGGCAGTCACCTCAGTCCTCAGCCGGCTCTGAACGGGCCATGCAATCATTAGCTAAATACTGCTCGTGCAGTAATATCTCAAGTCCTCAGCCGGCCTCGAATGGCCACTGCTGTCTCAGTGATCCCCGCCTCTAGCAGTCACACAGTCATAAGCCAGCCTCGAGCGGCTACCATGTCCTAGGCAAAATCTTCATGCCTCGAGCAGTCACCATTAGACTCAGCCGGCCTCGAGCTGCCACCGCGCGTCATTGGCTGGAAATCTCCGCCTCTAGCACCACTCAGCTCAGCCGGACTGCGAACGGCCACTGCACACATTGGGCTAAACTCTGGCCTCTGCGTCACCACAGTCATCAGCCACCTCGGAGCGGCTACCGTGTCCTTGGCAAAATCTATGCCTCGAGCATGTCACTCAGTCATCAGCCGGCCTCGAGCGGCACCGCCTTCCTTGCTGGATCCCCGCCTCTAGCATCACCTCAGTCCTCAGCCTGCCTCGACGGCCAATGCCATCCTTGGCTAAATCCCCGCTCTAGGCAGTACCTAGTCCTTAGCCGGCCTCGAACGGCCACTGGCAATCATTGGCTAATTATCTGCCTCGCTGGCAGTACACGCTCAAGTCCTCAGCCGGCCTCGAACGGCCAACCGCTCCTTGGCTAATATCTCTTGCCTCGAGCAGGTCACCTCAGTCCTCAGGCCGGCCTTGAATGGCCACTGCTGTCCTCAGCTAAATCCCTGCCTCTAGCAGTTCCACCACAGTCATCAGCCAGCCTTCCGAGCGGCTAACCCTGTCCTGGCCAGAATCTATGCTCGAGCAGTCACCACAAGTCATCAGCCGGCTCGTGCGGCCACCGCCTTCCTTGGCTGGATCCCCGCCTCTAGCAGTCCACCTCATTGTCCTCAGCCAGCCTCGACGGCCACTGCAAATCATTGGCAAAATATCTGCCTCGTGCAGTTAAACCACAGTCCTCAGCCGGCCTCGAACGGCCACTGCCATCCTTGGCTAAAATCTCTGCCTCAAGCAGTCACCTCAGTCGGCTTCTGAATGGCCACTGCTGTCCTCGCTAAATCCCTGCTTGTAGCAGTCAACCACAGTCTCAGCAGCTCGAGCCGGCTACCACTGTCCTGGCAAAATCTTATGGCCTCGAGCAGTCCCCTCAGTCATCAGCCGGCCCTCCGGAGCGGCCACCGTCTTCCTTGGGCTGGATCAACCCGCCTCTAGCAGTCACCTGCAGTCCTCAGCCGGCCTCGAACGGCCACTGCCATCCTTGGCTAAATCTCTGCCTCGAGCAGTCACCTCAGTCCTCAGCCGGCCTTGAATGGCCACTGCTGTCCTCAGCTAAATCCCTGCCTCTAGCAGTCACCACAGTCATCAGCCAGCCACGAGCGGCTACCACTGTCCTTGGCAAAATCTATGCCTCGAGCAGTCACCTCAGTCATCAGCCGGCCTCGAGCGGCCACCGCCTTCCTTGCTGGATCCCGCCTCTAGCAGTCACTCAGTCCTCAGCCTGCCTCGAACGGCCACTGCCATCCTTGGCTAAATCTCTGCCTCGAGCAGTCACCTCAGTCCTCAGCCGGCCTTGAATGGCCACTGCTGTCCTCAGCTAAATCCCTGCCTCTAGCAGTCACCACAGTCACCAGCCCAGCCTCGAGCGGCTACCGCTGTCCTTGGCAAAAGCTATGCCTCGAGCAGTCACCCCAGTCATCAGCCGGCCTCGAGCGGTCACCGCCTTCCTTGGCTGGATCCCCGCCTCTAGCAGTCACCTCCGTCCTCAGCCGGCCTCGAACGGCCAATGCCATCCTTGGCTAAATCTCTGCCTCGAGCAGTCACCTCAGTCCTCAGCCGGCCTTGAATGGCCACTGCTGTCCTCAGCTAAATCCCTGCCTCTAGCAGTCACCACAGTCATCAGCCAGCCTCAAGAGGCTACCACTGTCCTTGGCAAAATCTATGCCTCGAGCAGTCAGCTCAGTCATCAGCCGGCCTCGAGCCGGCCACCGCCTTCCTTGGCTGGATCCCCGCCTCTAGCAGTCACCTCAGTCCTCAGCCATTCTCGAACGGCCACTGCAATCATTGGCTAAATATCTGCCTCGTGCAGTAACCACAGTCCTCAGCCGGCCTCGAACGGCCACTGCCATCCTTGGCTAAATCTCTGCCTCGAGCAGTCACCTCAGTCCTCAGCCGGCCTTGAATGGCCACTGCTGTCCTCAGCTAAATCCCTGCCTCTAGCAGTCACCACAGTCATCAGCCAGCCTCGAGCGGCTACCACTGTCCTTGGCAAAAGCTATGCCTAGAGCAGTCACCTCAGTCATCAGCAGGCCTCGAGCGGCCACCGCCTTCCTTGGCTGGATCTCCGCCTCTAGCAGTCACCTCAGTCCTCAGCCAGCCTCGAACGGCCACTGCACTCATTGGCTAAATATCTGCCTCGTGCAGTAACCACAGTCCTCAGCTGGCCTCGAACGGCCACTGCCATCCTTGGCTAAATCTCTGCCTCGAGCAGTCACCTCAGTCCTCAGCCGGCCTTGAATGGCCACTGCTGTCCTCAGCTAAATCCCTGCCTCTAGCAGTCACCACAGTCATCATCCAGCCTCGAGCGGCTACCACTGTCCTTGGCAAAATCTATGCCTCTAGCAGTCACCTCAGTCCTCAGCCAGCCTCGAACGGCCACTGCAATCATTGGCTAAATATCTGCCTCGTGCAGTAACTACAGTCCTCAGCCGTCCTCGAACGGCCACTGCCATCCTTGGCTAAATCTCTGCCTCGAGCAGTCACCTCAGTCCTCAGCCGGCCTTGAATGGCCACTGCTGTCCTCAGCTAAATCCCTGCATCTAGCAGTAACCACAGTCATCAGCCAGCCTTGAGAGGTACCACTGTTCCTTACAAAATCTATGCCTCGAGCATTCACCTCAGTCATCAGCCGGCCTCGAGCGGCCACCGTCTTCCTTGGCTGGATCCCCGCCTCTAGCAGTCACCTCAGTCCTCAGCCTGCCTCGAACGGCCACTGCCATCCTTGGCTAAATCTCTGCCTCGAGCAGTCACCTCAGTCCTCAGCCAGCCTCAAATGGCCACTGCTGTCCTCAGCTAAATCCCTGCCTCTAGCAGTCACCACAGTCATCAGCCAGCCTCGAGCGGCTACCGCTGTCCTTGGCAAAAGCTATGCCTCGAGCAGTCACCTCAGTCATCAGCCGGCCTCGAGCGGCCACCGCCTTCCTTGGCTGGATCCCCGCCTCTAGCAGTCACCTCAGTCCTCAGTCGGCCTCGAACGGAAATATGCCATCCTTGGCTAAATCTCTGCCTCAAGCAGTCACCTCAGTCCTCAGCCGGCCTTGAATGGCCACTGCTGTCCTCAGCTAAATCCCTGCCTCTTGCAGTAACCACAGTCATCAGCCAGCCTCAAGCGGCTACCACTGTCCTTGGCAAAATCTATGCCTCGAGCAGTCACCTCAGTCATCAGCCGGCCTCGAGTGGCCACCGCCTTCCTTGGCTGGATCCCAGCCTCTAGCAGTCACCTCAGTCCTCAGCCTGCCTCGAACGGCCAATGCCATCCTTGGCTAAATCTCTGCCTCGAGCAGTCACCTCAGTCCTCAGCCGGCCTCGAACGGCCACTGCAATCATTAGCTAAATACCTGCCTCGTGCAGTAACCTCAGTCCTCAGCCGGCCTCGAATGGCCACTGCTCTCCTCAGCTGAAATCCCCGCCTCTAGCAGTCACCACAGTCATCAGCCAGCCTCGAGCGGCTACCACTGTCCTTGGCAAATCTATGCCTCGAGCAGTCACCTTAGACATCAGCCGGCCTCGAGCTGCCACCGCCGTCATTGGCTGGATCCCCGCCTCTAGCAGCCACTCAGTCCTCAGCCGGCCTCGAACAGCCACTGCAAACATTGGCTAAATCTCTGCCTCGAGCAGTCACCTCAGTCCTCAGCCAGCCTTGAATGGCCACTGCTGTCCTCAGCTAAATCCCTGCCTCTAGCAGTCACCACAGTCATCAGCCAGCCTCGAGCGGCTACCACTGTCCTTGGCAAAATCTATGCCTCGAGCAGTCACCTCAGTCATCAGCCGGCCTCGTGCGGCCACCGTCTTCCTTGGCTGGATCCCCGCCTCTAGCAGTCACCTCAGTCCTCAGCCGGCCTCGAACGGCCACTGCCTACCTTGGCTAAATCTCTGCCTCGAGCAGTCACCTCAGTCCTCAGCCGGCCTTGAATGGCCACTGCTGTCCTCAGCTAAATCCCTGCCTCTAGCAGTCACCACAGTCATCAGCCAGCCTCGAGCGGCTACCACTATCCTAGGCAAAATCTATGCCTCGAGCAGTCACCTCAGTCATCAGCCGGCCTCGAGCGGCCACCGCCTCATTGGCTGGATCCCCGCCTCTAGCAGCCACTCAGTCCTCAGCCGGCCTCGAACGCCACTGCCAATCCTTGGCTAAATCTCTGCCTCGAGCAGTCACCTCAGTCCTCAGCCGGCCTTGAATGGCCACTGCTGTCCTCAGCTAAATCCCTGCCTCTAGCAGTCACCACAGTCATCAGCCAGCCTCGAGCGGCTACCACTGTCCTTGGCAAAATCTATGCCTCGAGCAGTCACCTCAGTCATCAGCCGGCCTCGTGCGGCCACCGCCTTCCTTGGCTGGATCCCCGCCTCTAGCAGTCACCTCAGTCCTCAGCCGGCCTCGAACGGCCACTGCCTACCTTGGCTAAATCTCTGCCTCGAGCAGTCACCTCAGTCCTCAGCCGGCCTTGAATGGCCACTGCTGTCCTCAGCTAAATCCCTGCCTCTAGCAGTCACCACAGTCATCAGCCAGCCTCGAGCGGCTACCACTATCCTAGGCAAAATCTATGCCTCGAGCAGTCACCTCAGTCATCAGCCGGCCTCGAGCGGCCACCGCCGTCATTAGGTGGATCCCCACCTCTAGCAGTCACCTCAGTCCTCAGCCTGCCTCGAACGGCCAATGCCATCCTTGGCTAAATCCCCTCCTCTAGCAGTCACCTCAGTCCTTAGCCGGCCTCGAACGGCCACTGCAATCATTGGCTAAATATCTGCCTCGTGCATTAACCTCAGTCCTCAGCCCGGCCTCGAACGGCCACCGCCATCCTTGGCTAAATCTCTGCCTCTAGCAGTCACCTCAGTCCTGAGCCGGCCTCAAATGGCCACTGCTGTCCTCAGCTAAATCCCTGCCTCTAGCAGTCACCACAGTCATCAGCCAGCCTCGAGCGGCTACCGCTGTCCTTGGCAAAAGCTATACCTCGAGCAGTCACCTCAGTCATCAGCCGGTCTCGAGCGGCCACCGCCTTCCTTGGCTGGATCCCCGCCTCTAGCAGTCACCTCAGTCCTCAGTCGGCCTCGAATAGAAATATGCCATCCTTGGCTAAATCTCTGCCTCAAGCAGTCACCTCAGTCCTCAGCCGGCTTTGAATGGCCACTGCTGTCCTCAGCTAAATCCCTGCCTGTAGCAGTCACCACAGTCATCAGCCAGCCTCGAGCGGCTACCACTGTCCTTGGCAAAATCTATGCCTCGAGCAGTCACCTCAGTCATCAGCCGGCCTCGAGTGGCCACCGTCTTCCTTGGCTGGATCCCTGCCTCTAGCAGTCACCTCAGTCCTCAGCCGGCCTCGAACGGCCACTGCCATCCTTGGCTAAATCTCTGCCTCGAGCAGTCACCTCAGTCCTCAGCCGGCCTTGAATGGCCACTGCTGTCCTCAGCTAAATCCCTGCCTCTAGCAGTCACCACAGTCATCAGCCAGCCTTGAGCGGCTACCACTGTCCTTGGCAAAATCTATGCCTCGAGCAGTCACCTCAGTCATCAGCCGGCCTCGAGCGGCCACCGCCTTCCTTGGCTGGATCCCCGCCTCTAGCAGTCACCTCAGTCCTCAGCCTGCCTCGAACGGCCACTGCCATCCTTGGCTAAATCTCTGCCTCGAGCAGTCACCTCAGTCCTCAGCCGGCCTTGAATGGCCACTGCTGTCCTCAGCTAAATCCCTGCCTCTAGCAGTCACCCCAGTCACCAGCCAGCCTCGAGCGGCTACCGCTGTCCATGGCAAAAGCTATGCCTCGAGCAGTCACCTCAGTCATCAGCCGGCCTCGAGCGGTCACCGCCTTCCTTGGCTGGATCCCCGCCTCTAGCAGTCACCTCTGTCCTCAGCCGGCCTCGAACGGCCAATGCCATCCTTGGCTAAATCTCTGCCTCGAACAGTCACCTCAGTCCTCAGCCGGAATTGAATGGCCACTGCTGTCCTCAGCTAAATCCCTGCCTCTAGCAGTCACCACAGTCATCAGCCAGCCTCAAGAGGCTACCACTGTCCTTGGCAAAATCTATGCCTCGAGCAGTCACCTCAGTCATCAGCCGGCCTCAAGCGGCCACCGCCTTCCTTGGCTGGATCCCCGCCTCTAGCAGTCACCTCAGTCCTCAGCCAGCCTCGAACGGACACTGCAATCATTGGCTAAATATCTGCCTCGTGCAGTAACCACAGTCCTCAGCCGGCCTCGAATGGCCACTGCCATCCTTGGCTAAATCTCTGCCTCGAGCAGTCACCTCAGTCCTCAGCCGGCCTTGGAATGGCCACTGCTGTCCTCAGCTAAATCCCTGCCTCTAGCAGTCACCACAGTCATCAGCCAGCCTCGAGCGGCTACCACTGTCCTTGGCAAAAGCTATGCCTCGAGCAGTCACCTCAGTCATCAGCAGGCCTCGAGCGGCCACCGCCTTCCTTGGCAGGATCCCTGCCTCTAGCAGTCACCTCAGTCCTCAGCCAGCCTCGAACGGCCACTGCAATCATTGGCTAAATATCTGCCTCGTGCAGTAACCACAGTCCTCAGCTGGCCTCGAATGGCCACTGCCATCCTTGGCTAAATCTCTGCCTCGAGCAGTCACCTCAGTCCTCAGCCGCCTTGAATGGCCACTGCTGTCCTCAGCTAAATCCCTGCCTCTAGCAGTCACCACAGTCATCAGCCAGCCTTGAGAGGTACCACTGTTCTTGGCAAAATCTATGCCTCGAGCATTCACCTCAGTCATCAGCCGGCCTCAAGCGGCCACCGCCTTCCTTGGCTGGATCCCCGCCTCTAGCAGTCACCTCAGTCCTCAGCCGGCCTCGAACGGCCACTGCCATCCTTGGCTAAATCTCTGCCTCGAGCAGTCACCTCAGTCCTCAGCCGGCCTTGAATGGCCACTGCTGTCCTCAGCTAAATCCCTGCCTCTAGCAGTCACCACAGTCATCAGCCAGCCTTGAGAGGTACCACTGTTCCTTACAAAATCTATGCCTCGAGCATTCACCTCAGTCATCAGCCGGCCTCGAGCGGCCACCGCCTTCCTTGGCTGGATCCCCGCCTCTAGCAGTCACCTCAGTCCTCAGCCTGCCTCAAACGGCCACTGCCATCCTTGGCTAAATCTCTGCCTCGAGCAGTCACCTCAGTCCTCAGCCGGCCTCAAATGGCCACTGCTGTCCTCAGCTAAATCCCTGCCTCTAGCAGTCACCACAGTCATCAGCCAGCCTCGAGCGGCTACCGCTGTCCTTGGCAAAAGCTATGCCTCGAGCAGTCACCTCAGTCATCAGCCGGCCTCGAGCGGCCACCGCCTTCCTTGGCTGGATCCCCGCCTCTAGCAGTCACCTCAGTCCTCAGCCGGCCTCGAACGGCCAATGCCATCCTTGGCTAAATCTCTGCCTCAAGCAGTCACCTCAGTCCTCAGCCGGCCTTGAAT
Organism: Xenopus laevis; assembly: GCF_017654675.1. Classification (NCBI taxonomy): domain Eukaryota; kingdom Metazoa; phylum Chordata; class Amphibia; order Anura; family Pipidae; genus Xenopus; species Xenopus laevis. Next base: position 93,926,549 of record NC_054381.1, on the reverse strand, counting down.
GGCCACTGCTGTCCTCAGCTAAATCCCTGCCTCTAGCAGTCACCACAGTCATCAGCCAGCCTCGAGCGGCTACCACTGTCCTTGGCAAAATCTATGCCTCGAGCAGTCACCACAGTCATCAGCCGGCCTCGTGCGGCCACCGCCTTCCTTGGCTGGATCCCCGCCTCTAGCAGTCACCTCAGTCCTCAGCCAGCCTCGAACGGCCACTGCAATCATTGGCAAAATATCTGCCTCGTGCAGTAACCACAGTCCTCAGCCGGCCTCGAACGGCCACTGCCATCCTTGGCTAAATCTCTGCCTCAAGCAGTCACCTCAGTCCTCAGCCGGCCTTTGAATGGCCACTGCTGTCCTCAGCTAAATCCCTGCTTGTAGCAGTCACCACAGTCATCAGCCAGCCTCGAGCGGCTACCACTGTCCTTGGCAAAATCTATGCCTCGAGCAGTCCCCTCAGTCATCAGCCGGCCTCGAGCGGCCACCGTCTTCCTTGGCTGGATCACCGCCTCTAGCAGTCACCTCAGTCCTCAGCCGGCCTCGAACGGCCACTGCCATCCTTGGCTAAATCTCTGCCTCGAGCAGTCACCTCAGTCCTCAGCCGGCCTTGAATGGCCACTGCTGTCCTCAGCTAAATCCCTGCCTCTAGCAGTCACCACAGTCATCAGCCAGCCTCGAGCGGCTACCACTATCCTAGGCAAAATCTATGCCTCGAGCAGTCACCTCAGTCATCAGCCGGCCTCGAGCGGCCACCGCCGTCATTAGGTGGATCCCCACCTCTAGCAGTCACCTCAGTCCTCAGCCTGCCTCGAACGGCCAATGCCATCCTTGGCTAAATCCCCTCCTCTAGCAGTCACCTCAGTCCTTAGCCGGCCTCGAACGGCCACTGCAATCATTGGCTAAATATCTGCCTCGTGCATTAACCTCAGTCCTCAGCCGGCCTCGAACGGCCACCGCCATCCTTGGCTAAATCTCTGCCTCTAGCAGTCACCTCAGTCCTCAGCCGGCCTCAAATGGCCACTGCTGTCCTCAGCTAAATCCCTGCCTCTAGCAGTCACCACAGTCATCAGCCAGCCTCGAGCGGCTACCGCTGTCCTTGGCAAAAGCTATGCCTCGAGCAGTCACCTCAGTCATCAGCCGGCCTCGAGCGGCCACCGCCTTCCTTGGCTGGATCCCCGCCTCTAGCAGTCACCTCAGTCCTCAGTCGGCCTCGAACGGAAATATGCCATCCTTGGCTAAATCTCTGCCTCAAGCAGTCACCTCAGTCCTCAGCCGGCCTTGAATGGCCACTGCTGTCCTCAGCTAAATCCCTGCCTCTTGCAGTAACCACAGTCATCAGCCAGCCTCGAGCGGCTACCACTGTCCTTGGCAAAATCTATGCCTCGAGCAGTCACCTCAGTCATCAGCCGGCCTCGAGTGGCCACCGCCTTCCTTGGCTGGATCCCAGCCTCTAGCAGTCACCTCAGTCCTCAGCCTGCCTCGAACGGCCAATGCCATCCTTGGCTAAATCTCTGCCTCGAGCAGTCACCTCAGTCCTCAGCCGGCCTCGAACGGCCACTGCAATCATTAGCTAAATACCTGCCTCGTGCAGTAACCTCAGTCCTCAGCCGGCCTCGAATGGCCACTGCTGTCCTCAGCTGAATCCCCGCCTCTAGCAGTCACCACAGTCATCAGCCAGCCTCGAGCGGCTACCACTGTCCTAGGCAAAATCTATGCCTCGAGCAGTCACCTTAGACATCAGCCGGCCTCGAGCTGCCACCGCCGTCATTGGCTGGATCCCCGCCTCTAGCAGCCACTCAGTCCTCAGCCGGACTCGAACGGCCACTGCAAACATTGGCTAAATCTCTGCCTCGAGCAGTCACCTCAGTCCTCAGCCAGCCTTGAATGGCCACTGCTGTCCTCAGCTAAATCCCTGCCTCTAGCAGTCACCACAGTCATCAGCCAGCCTCGAGCGGCTACCACTTTCCTTGGCAAAATCTATGCCTCGAGCAGTCACCTCAGTCATCAGCCGGCCTCGAGTGGCCACCGCCTTCCTTGCCTTGTCCCCGCCTCTAGCAGTCACCTCAGTCCTCAGCCTGCATCGAACGGCCAATGCCATCATTGGCTAAATCTCTGCCTCGAGCAGTCACCTCAGTCCTCAGCCGGCCTCGAACGGCCACTGCAATCATTGGCTAAATATCTGCCTCGTGTAGTAACCTCAGTCCTCAGCCGGCCTCGAACGGCCACTGCCATCCTTGGCTAAATCTCTGCCTCGAGCAGTCACCTCAGTCCTCAGCCGGCCTTGAATGGCCACTGCTGTCCTCAGCTAAATCCCTGCCTCTAGCAGTCACCACAGTCATCAGCCAGCCTCGAGCGGCTACCACTGTCCTTGGCAAAATCTATGCCTCGAGCAGTCACCTCAGTCATCAGCTGGCCTCGAGCGGCCACTGTCTTCCTTGGCTGGATCCCCGCCTCTAGCAGTCACCTCAGTCCTCAGCCGGCCTCGAACGGCTACTGCCATCCTTGGCTAAATCTCTGCCTCGAGCAGTCACCTCAGTCCTCAGCCGGCCTTGAATGGCCACTGCTGTCCTCAGCTAAATCCCTGCCTCTAGCAGTCACCACAGTCATCAGCCAGCCTCGAGCGGCTACCACTGTCCTTGGCAAAATCTATGCCTCGAGCAGTCACCTCAGTCATCAGCCGGCCTCGTGCGGCCACCGTCTTCCTTGGCTGGATCCCCGCCTCTAGCAGTCACCTCAGTCCTCAGCCGGCCTCGAACGGCCACTGCCTACCTTGGCTAAATCTCTGCCTCGAGCAGTCACCTCACTCCTCAGCCGGCATTGAATTACCACTGCTGTCCTCAGCTAAATCCCTGCCTCTAGCAGTCACCACAGTCATCAGCCAGCCTCGAGCGGCTACCACTATCCTTGGCAAAATCTATGCCTCGAGCAGTCACCTCAGTCATCAGCCGGCCTCGAGCGGCCACCGCCGTCATTAGGTGGATCCCCGCCTCTAGCAGTCACCTCAGTCCTCAGCCTGCCTCGAACGGCCAATGCCATCCTTGGCTAAATCCCCGCCTCTAGCAGTCACCTCAGTCCTTAGCCGGCCTCGAACGGCCACTGCAATCATTGGCTAAATATCTACCTCGTGCAGTAACCTCAGTCCTCAGCCGGCCTCGAACGGCCACCGCCATCCTTGGCTAAATCTCTGCCTCGAGCAGTCACCTCAGTCCTCAGCCGGCCTTGAATGGCTACAGCTGTCCTCAGCTAAATCCCTGCCTCTAGCAGTCACCACAGTCATCAGCCAGCCTCGAGCGGCTACCACTGTCCTGGGCAAAATCTATGCCTTGAGCAGTCACCACAGTCATCAGCCGGCCTCGTGCGGCCACCGCCTTCCTTGGCTGGATCCCCGCCTCTAGCAGTCACCTTAGTACTCAGCCGGCCTCGAACGTCCACTGCCATCCTTGGCTAAATCTCTGCCTCGAGCAGTCACCTCAGTCCTCAGCCGGCCTGAAATGGCCACTGCTGTCCTCAGCTAAATCCCTGCCTCTAGCAGTCACCACAGTCATCAGCCAGACTCGAGCGGCTACCGCTGTCCTTGGCAAAAGCTATGCCTCAAGCAGTCACCTCAGTCATCAGCCGGCCTCGAGCGGCCACAGCCTTCCTTGGCTGGATCCCCACCTCTAGCAGTCACCTCAGTCCTCAGCCAGCCTCGAGCGGCTACCGCTGTCCTTGGCAAAAGCTATCCCTCAAGCAGTCACCTCAGTCATCAGCCGGCCTCGAGCGGCCACCGCCTTCCTTGGCTGGATCCCCGCCTCTAGCAGTCACCTCAGTCATCAGCCAGTCTCGAACGGCCACTGCAATCATTGGCTAAATATCTGCCTCAAGCAGTAACCACAGTCCTCAGCCGGCCTCGAACGGCCACTGCTATCCTAGGCTAAATCTCTGCCTCGAGCAGTCACCTCAGTCCTCAGCCGGCCTTGAATGGCCACTGCTGTCAGCTAAATCCCTGCCTCTAGCAGTCACCACAGTCATCAGCCAGCCTCGAGCGGCTACCACTATCCTTGGCAAAATCTATGCCTCGAGCAGTCACCTCAGTCATCAGCCGGCCTCGAGCGGCCACCGCCTTCCTTGGCTGGATCCCCGCCTCTAGCAGTCACCTCAGTCCTCAGCCTGCCTCGAACGGCCAATGCCATCCTTGGCTAAATCCCCGCCTCTAGCAGTCACCTCAGTCCTTAGCCGGCCTCGAACGGCCACTGCAATCATTGGCTAAATATCTGCCTCGTGCAGTAACCTCAGTCCTCAGCCGGCCTCGAACGGCCACCGCCATCCTTGGCTAAATCTCTGCCTCGAGCAGTCACCTCAGTCCTCAGCCGGCCTTGAATGGCCACTGCTGTCCTCAGCTAAATCCCTGCCTCTAGCAGTCACCACAGTCATCAGCCAGCCTCGAGCGGCTACCACTGTCCTGGGCAAAATCTATGCCTCGAGCAGTCACCTCAGTCATCAGCAGGCCTCGAGCGGCCACCGCCTTCCTTGGCTGGATCTCCGCCTCTAGCAGTCACCTCAGTCCTCAGCCAGCCTAGAACGGCCACTGCAATCATTGGCTAAATATCTGCCTCGTGCAGTAACCACAGTCCTCAGCCGGCCTCGAACGGCCACTGCCATCCTTGGCTAAATCTCTGCCTCGAGCAGTCACCTCAGTCCTCAGCCGGCCTTGAATGGCCACTGCTGTCCTCAGCTAAATCCCTGCCTCTAGCAGTCACCACAGTCATCAGCCAGCCTCGAGCGGCTACCACTGTCCTTGGCAAAAGCTATGCCTAGAGCAGTCACCTCAGTCATCAGCAGGCCTCGAGCGGCCACCGCCTTCCTTGGCTGGATCTCCGCCTCTAGCAGTCACCTCAGTCCTCAGCCAGCCTCGAACGGCCACTGCAATCATTGGCTAAATATCTGCCTCGTGCAGTAACTACAGTCCTCAGCCGGCCTCGAACGGCCACTGCCATCCTTGGCTAAATCTCTGCCTCGAGCAGTCACCTCAGTCCTCAGCCGGCCTTGAATGGCCACTGCTGTCCTCAACTAAATCCCTGCATCTAGCAGTAACCACAGTCATCAGCCAGCCTTGAGAGGTACCACTGTTCCTTACAAAATCTATGCCTCGAGCATTCACCTCAGTCATCAGCCGGCCTCGAGCGGCCACCGCCTTCCTTGGCTGGATCCCCGCCTCTAGCAGTCACCTCAGTCCTCAGCCTGCCTCGAACGGCCACTGCCATCCTTGGCTAAATCTCTGCCTCGAGCAGTCACCTCAGTCCTCAGCCGGCCTTGAATGGCCACTGCTGTCCTCAGCTAAATCCCTGCCTCTAGCAGTCACCACAGTCATCAGCCAGCCTTGAGCGGCTACCACTGTCCTTGGCAAAAGCTATGCCTCGAGCAGTCAGCTCAGTCATCAGCCGGCCTCGAGCGGCCACCGCCTTCCTTGGCTGGATCCCCGCCTCTAGCAGTCACCTCAGTCCTCAGTCGGCCTCGAATAGAAATATGCCATCCTTGGTTAAATCTCTGCCTCAAGCAGTCACCTCAGTCCTCAGCCGGCCTCGAGCGGCCACCGCCTTCCTTGGCTGGATCCCCGCCTCTAGCAGTCACCTCAGTCCTCAGCCTGCCTCGAACGGCCACTGCCATCCTTGGCTAAATCTCTGCCTCGAGCAGTCACCTCAGTCCTCAGCCGGCCTTGAATGGCCACTGCTGTCCTCAGCTAAATCCCTGCCTCTAGCAGTCACCACAGTCACCAGCCAGCCTCGAGCGGCTACCGCTGTCCTTGGCAAAAGCTATGCCTCGAGCAGTCACCCCAGTCATCAGCCGGCCTCGAGCGGTCACCGCCTTCCTTGGCTGGATCCCCGCCTCTAGCAGTCACCTCCGTCCTCAGCCGGCCTCGAACGGCCAATGCCATCCTTGGCTAAATCTCTGCCTCGAGCAGTCACCTCAGTCCTCAGCCGGCCTTGAATGGCCACTGCTGTCCTCAGCTAAATCCCTGCCTCTAGCAGTCACCACAGTCATCAGCCAGCCTCAAGAGGCTACCACTGTCCTTGGCAAAATCTATGCCTCGAGCAGTCAGCTCAGTCATCAGCCGGCCTCGAGCGGCCACCGCCTTCCTTGGCTGGATCCCCGCCTCTAGCAGTCACCTCAGTCCTCAGCCATTCTCGAACGGCCACTGCAATCATTGGCTAAATATCTGCCTCGTGCAGTAACCACAGTCCTCAGCCGGCCTCGAACGGCCACTGCCATCCTTGGCTAAATCTCTGCCTCGAGCAGACACCTCAGTCCTCAGCCGGCCTTGAATGGCCACTGCTGTCCTCAGCTAAATCCCTGCCTCTAGCAGTCACCACAGTCATCAGCCAGCCTCGAGCGGCTACCACTGTCCTTGGCAAAAGCTATGCCTAGAGCAGTCACCTCAGTCATCAGCAGGCCTCGAGCGGCCACCGCCTTCCTTGGCTGGATCTCCGCCTCTAGCAGTCACCTCAGTCCTCAGCCAGCCTCGAACGGCCACTGCACTCATTGGCTAAATATCTGCCTCGTGCAGTAACCACAGTCCTCAGCTGGCCTCGAACGGCCACTGCCATCCTTGGCTAAATCTCTGCCTCGAGCAGTCACCTCAGTCCTCAGCCGGCCTTGAATGGCCACTGCTGTCCTCAGCTAAATCCCTGCCTCTAGCAGTCACCACAGTCATCATCCAGCCTCGAGCGGCTACCACTGTCCTTGGCAAAATCTATGCCTCTAGCAGTCACCTCAGTCCTCAGCCAGCCTCGAACGGCCACTGCAATCATTGGCTAAATATCTGCCTCGTGCAGTAACTACAGTCCTCAGCCGTCCTCGAACGGCCACTGCCATCCTTGGCTAAATCTCTGCCTCGAGCAGTCACCTCAGTCCTCAGCCGGCCTTGAATGGCCACTGCTGTCCTCAGCTAAATCCCTGCATCTAGCAGTAACCACAGTCATCAGCCAGCCTTGAGAGGTACCACTGTTCCTTACAAAATCTATGCCTCGAGCATTCACCTCAGTCATCAGCCGGCCTCGAGCGGCCACCGCCTTCCTTGGCTGGATCCCCGCCTCTAGCAGTCACCTCAGTCCTCAGCCTGCCTCGAACGGCCACTGCCATCCTTGGCTAAATCTCTGCCTCGAGCAGTCACCTCAGTCCTCAGCCAGCCTCAAATGGCCACTGCTGTCCTCAGCTAAATCCCTGCCTCTAGCAGTCACCACAGTCATCAGCCAGCCTCGAGCGGCTACCGCTGTCCTTGGCAAAAGCTATGCCTCGAGCAGTCACCTCAGTCATCAGCCGGCCTCGAGCGGCCACCGCCTTCCTTGGCTGGATCCCCGCCTCTAGCAGTCACCTCAGTCCTCAGTCGGCCTCGAACGGAAATATGCCATCCTTGGCTAAATCTCTGCCTCAAGCAGTCACCTCAGTCCTCAGCCAGCCTTGAATGGCCACTGCTGTCCTCAGCTAAATCCCTGCCTCTTGCAGTAACCACAGTCATCAGCCAGTCTCAAGCGGCTACCACTGTCCTTGGCAAAATCTATGCCTCGAGCAGTCACCTCAGTCATCAGCAGGCCTCGAGTGGCCACCGCCTTCCTTGGCTGGATCCCAGCCTCTAGCAGTCACCTCAGTCCTCAGCCTGCCTCGAACGGCCAATGCCATCCTTGGCTAAATCTCTGCCTCGAGCAGTCACCTCAGTCCTCAGCCGGCCTCGAACGGCCACTGCAATCATTAGCTAAATACCTGCCTCGTGCAGTAACCTCAGTCCTCAGCCGGCCTCGAATGGCCACTGCTCTCCTCAGCTGAATCCCCGCCTCTAGCAGTCACCACAGTCATCAGCCAGCCTCGAGCGGCTACCACTGTCCTTGGCAAAATCTATGCCTCGAGCAGTCACCTTAGACATCAGCCGGCCTCGAGCTGCCACCGCCGTCATTGGCTGGATCCCCGCCTCTAGCAGCCACTCAGTCCTCAGCCGGCCTCGAACGGCCACTGCAAACATTGTCTAAATCTCTGCCTCGAGCAGTCACCTCAGTCCTCAGCCAGCCTTGAATGGCCACTGCTGTCCTCAGCTAAATCCCTGCCTCTAGCAGTCACCACAGTCATCAGCCAGCCTCGAGCGGCTACCACTGTCCTTGGCAAAATCTATGCCTCGAGCAGTCACCTCAGTCATCAGCCGGCCTCGTGCGGCCACCGTCTTCCTTGGCTGGATCCCCGCCTCTAGCAGTCACCTCAGTCCTCAGCCGGCCTCGAACGGCCACTGCCTACCTTGGCTAAATCTCTGCCTCGAGCAGTCACCTCAGTCCTCAGCCGGCCTTGAATGGCCACTGCTGTCCTCAGCTAAATCCCTGCCTCTAGCAGTCACCACAGTCATCAGCCAGCCTCGAGCGGCTACCACTATCCTAGGCAAAATCTATGCCTCGAGCAGTCACCTCAGTCATCAGCCGGCCTCGAGCGGCCACCGCCGTCATTAGGTGGATCCCCACCTCTAGCAGTCACCTCAGTCCTCAGCCTGCCTCGAACGGCCAATGCCATCCTTGGCTAAATCCCCTCCTCTAGCAGTCACCTCAGTCCTTAGCCGGCCTCGAACGGCCACTGCAATCATTGGCTAAATATCTGCCTCGTGCATTAACCTCAGTCCTCAGCCGGCCTCGAACGGCCACCGCCATCCTTGGCTAAATCTCTGCCTCTAGCAGTCACCTCAGTCCTCAGCCGGCCTCAAATGGCCACTGCTGTCCTCAGCTAAATCCCTGCCTCTAGCAGTCACCACAGTCATCAGCCAGCCTCGAGCGGCTACCGCTGTCCTTGGCAAAAGCTATGCCTCGAGCAGTCACCTCAGTCATCAGCCGGTCTCGAGCGGCCACCGCCTTCCTTGGCTGGATCCCCGCCTCTAGCAGTCACCTCAGTCCTCAGTCGGCCTCGAATAGAAATATGCCATCCTTGGCTAAATCTCTGCCTCAAGCAGTCACCTCAGTCCTCAGCCGGCTTTGAATGGCCACTGCTGTCCTCAGCTAAATCCCTGCCTGTAGCAGTCACCACAGTCATCAGCCAGCCTCGAGCGGCTACCACTGTCCTTGGCAAAATCTATGCCTCGAGCAGTCACCTCAGTCATCAGCCGTCCTCGAGTGGCCACCGTCTTCCTTGGCTGGATCCCTGCCTCTAGCAGTCACCTCAGTCCTCAGCCGGCCTCGAACGGCCACTGCCATCCTTGGCTAAATCTCTGCCTCGAGCAGTCACCTCAGTCCTCAGCCGGCCTTGAATGGCCACTGCTGTCCTCAGCTAAATCCCTGCCTCTAGCAGTCACCACAGTCATCAGCCAGCCTTGAGCGGCTACCACTGTCCTTGGCAAAATCTATGCCTCGAGCAGTCACCTCAGTCATCAGCCGGCCTCGAGCGGCCACCGCCTTCCTTGGCTGGATCCCCGCCTCTAGCAGTCACCTCAGTCCTCAGCCTGCCTCGAACGGCCACTGCCATCCTTGGCTAAATCTCTGCCTCGAGCAGTCACCTCAGTCCTCAGCCGGCCTTGAATGGCCACTGCTGTCCTCAGCTAAATCCCTGCCTCTAGCAGTCACCCCAGTCACCAGCCAGCCTCGAGCGGCTACCGCTGTCCATGGCAAAAGCTATGCCTCGAGCAGTCACCTCAGTCATCAGCCGGCCTCGAGCGGTCACCGCCTTCCTTGGCTGGATCCCCGCCTCTAGCAGTCACCTCTGTCCTCAGCCGGCCTCGAACGGCCAATGCCATCCTTGGCTAAATCTCTGCCTCGAACAGTCACCTCAGTCCTCAGCCGGACTTGAATGGCCACTGCTGTCCTCAGCTAAATCCCTGCCTCTAGCAGTCACCACAGTCATCAGCCAGCCTCAAGAGGCTACCACTGTCCTTGGCAAAATCTATGCCTCGAGCAGTCACCTCAGTCATCAGCCGGCCTCAAGCGGCCACCGCCTTCCTTGGCTGGATCCCCGCCTCTAGCAGTCACCTCAGTCCTCAGCCAGCCTCGAACGGACACTGCAATCATTGGCTAAATATCTGCCTCGTGCAGTAACCACAGTCCTCAGCCGGCCTCGAATGGCCACTGCCATCCTTGGCTAAATCTCTGCCTCGAGCAGTCACCTCAGTCCTCAGCCGGCCTTGAATGGCCACTGCTGTCCTCAGCTAAATCCCTGCCTCTAGCAGTCACCCCAGTCACCAGCCAGCCTCGAGCGGCTACCGCTGTCCATGGCAAAAGCTATGCCTCGAGCAGTCACCTCAGTCATCAGCCGGCCTCGAGCGGTCACCGCCTTCCTTGGCTGGATCCCCGCCTCTAGCAGTCACCTCTGTCCTCAGCCGGCCTCGAACGGCCAATGCCATCCTTGGCTAAATCTCTGCCTCGAACAGTCACCTCAGTCCTCAGCCGGACTTGAATGGCCACTGCTGTCCTCAGCTAAATCCCTGCCTCTAGCAGTCACCACAGTCATCAGCCAGCCTCAAGAGGCTACCACTGTCCTTGGCAAAATCTATGCCTCGAGCAGTCACCTCAGTCATCAGCCGGCCTCAAGCGGCCACCGCCTTCCTTGGCTGGATCCCCGCCTCTAGCAGTCACCTCAGTCCTCAGCCAGCCTCGAACGGACACTGCAATCATTGGCTAAATATCTGCCTCGTGCAGTAACCACAGTCCTCAGCCGGCCTCGAATGGCCACTGCCATCCTTGGCTAAATCTCTGCCTCGAGCAGTCACCTCAGTCCTCAGCCGACCTTGAATGGCCACTGCTGTCCTCAGCTAAATCCCTGCCTCTAGCAGTCACCACAGTCATCAGCCAGCCTCGAGCGGCTACCACTGTCCTTGGCAAAAGCTATGCCTCGAGCAGTCACCTCAGTCATCAGCAGGCCTCGAGCGGCCACCGCCTTCCTTGGCTGGATCCCTGCCTCTAGCAGTCACCTCAGTCCTCAGCCAGCCTCGAACGGCCACTGCAATCATTGGCTAAATATCTGCCTCGTGCAGTAACCACAGTCCTCAGCTGGCCTCGAACGGCCACTGCCATCCTTGGCTAAATCTCTGCCTCGAGCAGTCACCTCAGTCCTCAGCCGCCTTGAATGGCCACTGCTGTCCTCAGCTAAATCCCTGCCTCTAGCAGTCACCACAGTCATCAGCCAGCCTTGAGAGGTACCACTGTTCTTGGCAAAATCTATGCCTCGAGCATTCACCTCAGTCATCAGCCGGCCTCGAGCGGCCACCGCCTTCCTTGGCTGGATCCCCGCCTCTAGCAGTCACCTCAGTCCTCAGCCGGCCTCGAACGGCCACTGCCATCCTTGGCTAAATCTCTGCCTCGAGCAGTCACCTCAGTCCTCAGCCGGCCTTGAATGGCCACTGCTGTCCTCAGCTAAATCCCTGCCTCTAGCAGTCACCACAGTCATCAGCCAGCCTTGAGAGGTACCACTGTTCCTTACAAAATCTATGCCTCGAGCATTCACCTCAGTCATCAGCCGGCCTCGAGCGGCCACCGCCTTCCTTGGCTGGATCCCCGCCTCTAGCAGTCACCTCAGTCCTCAGCCTGCCTCAAACGGCCACTGCCATCCTTGGCTAAATCTCTGCCTCGAGCAGTCACCTCAGTCCTCAGCCGGCCTCAAATGGCCACTGCTGTCCTCAGCTAAATCCCTGCCTCTAGCAGTCACCACAGTCATCAGCCAGCCTCGAGCGGCTACCGCTGTCCTTGGCAAAAGCTATGCCTCGAGCAGTCACCTCAGTCATCAGCCGGCCTCGAACGGCCACCGCCTTCCTTGGCTGGATCCCCGCCTCTAGCAGTCACCTCAGTCCTCAGTCGGCCTCGAACGGAAATATGCCATCCTTGGCTAAATCTCTGCCTCAAGCAGTCACCTCAGTCCTCAGCCGGCCTTGAATGGCCACTGCTGTCCTCAGCTAAATCCCTGCCTCTTGCAGTAACCACAGTCATCAGCCAGCCTCGAGCGGCTACCACTGTCCTTGGCAAAATCTATGCCTCGAGCAGTCACCTCAGTCATCAGCCGGCCTCGAGTGGCCACCGCCTTCCTTGGCTGGATCCCAGCCTCTAGCAGTCACCTCAGTCCTCAGCCTGCCTCGAACGGCCAATGCCATCCTTGGCTAAATCTCTGCCTCGAGCAGTCACCTCAGTCCTCAGCCGGCCTCGAACGGCCACTGCAATCATTAGCTAAATACCTGCCTCGTGCAGTAACCTCAGTCCTCAGCCGGCCTCGAATGGCCACTGCTGTCCTCAGCTGAATCCCCGCCTCTAGCAGTCACCACAGTCATCAGCCAGCCTCGAGCGGCTACCACTGTCCTAGGCAAAATCTATGCCTCGAGCAGTCACCTTAGACATCAGCCGGCCTCGAGCTGCCACCGCCGTCATTGGCTGGATCCCCGCCTCTAGCAGCCACTCAGTCCTCAGCCGGACTCGAACGGCCACTGCAAACATTGGCTAAATCTCTGCCTCGAGCAGTCACCTCAGTCCTCAGCCAGCCTTGAATGGCCACTGCTGTCCTCAGCTAAATCCCTGCCTCTAGCAGTCACCACAGTCATCAGCCAGCCTCGAGCGGCTACCACTTTCCTTGGCAAAATCTATGCTTCGAGCAGTCACCTCAGTCATCAGCCGGCCTCGAGCGGCCACCGCCTTCCTTGCCTTGTCCCCGCCTCTAGCAGTCACCTCAGTCCTCAGCCTGCATCGAACGGCCAATGCCATCATTGGCTAAATCTCTGCCTCGAGCAGTCACCTCAGTCCTCAGCCGGCCTCGAACGGCCACTGCAATCATTGGCTAAATATCTGCCTCGTGTAGTAACCTCAGTCCTCAGCCGGCCTCGAACGGCCACTGCCATCCTTGGCTAAATCTCTGCCTCGAGCAGTCACCTCAGTCCTCAGCCGGCCTTGAATGGCCACTGCTGTCCTCAGCTAAATCCCTGCCTCTAGCAGTCACCACAGTCATCAGCCAGCCTCGCGCGGCTACCACTGTCCTTGGCAAAATCTATGCCTCGAGCAGTCACCTCAGTCATCAGCTGGCCTCGAGCGGCCACTGTCTTCCTTGGCTGGATCCCCGCCTCTAGCAGTCACCTCAGTCCTCAGCCGGCCTCGAACGGCTACTGCCATCCTTGGCTAAATCTCTGCCTCGAGCAGTCACCTCAGTCCTCAGCCGGCCTTGAATGGCCACTGCTGTCCTCAGCTAAATCCCTGCCTCTAGCAGTCACCACAGTCATCAGCCAGCCTCGAGCGGCTACCACTGTCCTTGGCAAAATCTATGCCTCGAGCAGTCACCTCAGTCATCAGCCGGCCTCGTGCGGCCACCGTCTTCCTTGGCTGGATCCCCGCCTCTAGCAGTCACCTCAGTCCTCAGCCGGCCTCGAACGGCCACTGCCTACCTTGGCTAAATCTCTGCCTCGAGCAGTCACCTCACTCCTCAGCCGGCATTGAATTACCACTGCTGTCCTCAGCTAAATCCCTGCCTCTAGCAGTCACCACAGTCATCAGCCAGCCTCGAGCGGCTACCACTATCCTTGGCAAAATCTATGCCTCGAGCAGTCACCTCAGTCATCAGCCGGCCTCGAGCGGCCACCGCCGTCATTAGGTGGATCCCCGCCTCTAGCAGTCACCTCAGTCCTCAGCCTGCCTCGAACGGCCAATGCCATCCTTGGCTAAATCCCCGCCTCTAGCAGTCACCTCAGTCCTTAGCCGGCCTCGAACGGCCACTGCAATCATTGGCTAAATATCTGCCTCGTGCAGTAACCTCAGTCCTCAGCCGGCCTCGAACGGCCACCGCCATCCTTGGCTAAATCTCTGCCTCGAGCAGTCACCTCAGTCCTCAGCCGGCCTTGAATGGCTACAGCTGTCCTCAGCTAAATCCCTGCCTCTAGCAGTCACCACAGTCATCAGCCAGCCTCGAGCGGCTACCACTGTCCTGGGCAAAATCTATGCCTTGAGCAGTCACCACAGTCATCAGCCGGCCTCGTGCGGCCACCGCCTTCCTTGGCTGGATCCCCGCCTCTAGCAGTCACCTTAGTACTCAGCCGGCCTCGAACGTCCACTGCCATCCTTGGCTAAATCTCTGCCTCGAGCAGTCACCTCAGTCCTCAGCCGGCCTGAAATGGCCACTGCTGTCCTCAGCTAAATCCCTGCCTCTAGCAGTCACCACAGTCATCAGCCAGACTCGAGCGGCTACCGCTGTCCTTGGCAAAAGCTATGCCTCAAGCAGTCACCTCAGTCATCAGCCGGCCTCGAGCGGCCACAGCCTTCCTTGGCTGGATCCCCACCTCTAGCAGTCACCTCAGTCCTCAGCCAGCCTCGAGCGGCTACCGCTGTCCTTGGCAAAAGCTATGCCTCAAGCAGTCACCTCAGTCATCAGCCGGCCTCGAGCGGCCACCGCCTTCCTTGGCTGGATCCCCGCCTCTAGCAGTCACCTCAGTCATCAGCCAGTCTCGAACGGCCACTGCAATCATTGGCTAAATATCTGCCTCGAGCAGTAACCACAGTCCTCAGCCGGCCTCGAACGGCCACTGCTATCCTAGGCTAAATCTCTGCCTCGAGCAGTCACCTCAGTCCTCAGCCGGCCTTGAATGGCCACTGCTGTCAGCTAAATCCCTGCCTCTAGCAGTCACCACAGTCACCAGCCAGCCTAGAGCGGCTACCGCTGTCCTTGGCAAAAGCTATGCCTCGAGCAGTCACCTCAGTCAACAGCCGGCCTCGTGCGGCCACGCATTCCTTGGCTAAATCTCGGCCTCAAGCAGTCACCTCAGTCCTCAGCCGGTTTTGAATGGCCACTGCTGTCCTCAGCTAAATCCCTGCCTGTAGCAGTCACCACAGTCATCAGCCAGCCTCGAGCAGCTACCACTGTCCTTGGCAAAATCTATGCCTCGAGCAGTCACCTCAGTCATCAGCCGGCCTCGAGCGGCCACCGTCTTCCTTGGCTAAATCTCTGCCTCGAGCAGTCACCTCAGTCCTCAGCCGGCCTTGAATGGCCACTGCTGTCCTCAGCTAAATCCCTGCCTCTAGCAGTCACCACAGTCATCAGCCAGCCTCGAGCGGCTACCACTGTCCTTGGCAAAATCTATGCCTCGAGCAGTCACCTCAGTCATCAGCCGGCCTCGAGCGGCCACCGCCTTCTTTGGCTGGATCTCCGCCTCTAGCAGTCACCTCAGTCCTCAGCCTGCCTCGAACGGCCACTGCCATCCTTGGCTAAATCTCTGCCTCGAGCAGTCACCTCAGTCCTCAGCCGGCCTTGAATGGCCACTGCTGTCCTCAGCTAAATCCCTGCCTCTAGCAGTCACCACAGTCACCAGCCAGCCTCGAGCGGCTACCGCTGTCCTTGGCAAAAGCTATGCCTCGAGCAGTCACCTCAGTCATCAGCCGGCCTCGAGCGGTCACCGCCTTCCTTGGCTGGATCCCCGCCTCTAGCAGTCACCTCCGTCCTCAGCCGGCCTCGAACGGCCAATGCCATCCTTGGCTAAATCTCTGCCTCGAGCAGTCACCTCAGTCCTCAGCCGGCCTTGAATGGCCACTGCTGTCCTCAGCTAAATCCCTGCCTCTAGCAGTCACCACAGTCATCAGCCAGCCTCAAGAGGCTACCACTGTCCTTGGCAAAATCTATGCCTCGAGCAGTCACCTCAGTCATCAGCCGGCCTCGAGCGGCCACCGCCTTCCTTGGCTGGATCCCCGCCTCTAGCAGTCACCTCAGTCCTCAGCCAGCCTCGAGCGGCTACCGCTGTCCTTGGCAAAATCTATGCTTCGAGCAGTCACCTCAGTCATCAGCCGGCCTCGAGCGGCCACCGCCTTCCTTGGCTGGACCCCGCCTCTAGCAGTCACCTCAGTCATCAGCCGGCCTCGAGCGGCCACCGCCATCCTTGGCTAAATCTTTGCATCGAGCAGTCACCTCAGTCCTCAGCTGGCCTTGAATGGCCACTGCTGTCCTCAGCTAAATCCCTGCCTCTAGCAGTCACCTTAGTCATCAGCCGGCCTCGAGCGGCTACCGCCGTCCTTGGCTAAATCTATATCTCGAGCAGTCAACTCAGTCCTCAGCCGGCCTCGAACGGCCACTGCAATGCTTGGCTAAACCTCTGCCTTGTGCAGTAACCTCAGTCCTAAGCCAGCCTACTGCTACACTATAGTTTTTTTGCAGCCACTTACCTTCTCTGCCTCACGTTGATGGAGCCAGCACATTGTGTGTCTCTCTTCCAGGCTTGTCTGGTGTATTTGACTCCAGCAGGATGTAACTAGTTTTTACTTGCT
Source organism: Xenopus laevis (assembly GCF_017654675.1). NCBI lineage: Eukaryota > Metazoa > Chordata > Amphibia > Anura > Pipidae > Xenopus > Xenopus laevis. Next base: position 93,910,350 of record NC_054381.1, on the reverse strand, counting down.
CTTACCATTATGACATCACAATAGCGACAGTTATCTCATCATTGAAATGACGTGATGAGACGGCAAGCAACATTGTGACACCACTTTATAGCAACTGTAACCACAATATTGCCTGCTGCTCATTGCTAAACTGTATTCGCTCTGCCTCTCCTGTTTATTCCTAGATGGATGCACATAATAACAATAGATTTTATCATTTGATTGCACTGTGATCGGTGCAAGTCTGCAGCATAAATACACTCACGTGCATGCAGATGTGATCCTGCCATAGGACATACAATAGTATATGCTTTATGGCAGTGCTGAACTGAGAAAAAATAAATAAAACTGCTGCTAATGTATTACTCTTTAGTTTTTTAAGTGTATGTTGGGATTATGGAAGTTGTTGTTCAACAACACAATTGAACCCCATTATGCTCTGTGCTTGTTTGTATAATAAACTCACAGACGCAATTATATCTGCTCCCGGGGCAATATGGGCAGTTATACAGCCCCCTGTTTGTGCCTGTATTCAAGGGGCACGAGTACCGACCCCAGGCCCAGTAAAGCCTTATAGTGGCCCTGCCTGGTCCTGCTATAGGACACAAACGTTACCCTGCCATGTCTCTTTCTCACTTAAACCCGTTCAATAATGCAAGGGTCAGATACTGGCTAAAGTGATCAGAGCGAAGTCGTACAGATATTATTTCAGCAGTTTACAGCAGTGCTAGTCTACAGCAATGTTGCTGCTGAAGTAGAATTTTTTCAAGCTGAATGTGTAAGTTGCAGTTGAAATTGACATGTTACATCTCCCGAGCTGGTATTTTACATAGATCTATTGACTGGACTCAGCGCACTGCCCATCTCTCTACCAGGGGAGTTCAGTGAATGTGAGGCCAACTCCCCCTACTTGTATCAGTGATAATTCCCCCTACTTGTATCAGTGATAATAACTCCCCTACTTGTATCAGTGATAATTCCCCCTACTTGTATAATTCATAACTGTCAGGTGAGGCAGCGGAGCAAGAAAGTCTTGGCTAGGGGAAGGCAGAAAACTTTAATTGGACCTTTCCGCTCCCCACTGCCCCCATTGTTGCACCTTGGCAAGTGCCTCTTCTGCCTTCCCCCAGTTCTGTCCCTGACCACCAATGTGTTTTTTAAACTTGTAATGGGGGCCATGGCCACATGCACTTTAGAGATGCAGACAAATTTTAAGTAGGTGCAAGTGGCCTTTTTTACTGTGGGGTGTTGTGGGTGGGGCCTGGGACAGGGCAGGCGGGGCCTAAGGTTGCACATCACTGGCACAAACCCAATGAACACGTCAGTGCATGTATAGGAATGACTGGGGGCAATTAGTTCTCCCTTCTATTTAAATTAACACACTGCGGGTACTTACAGTATAGTTTAAATTAAATTGGGATACTGTTGGCGCGACATCCCCAGCCCACACCTATATAGAGCCTGGCACAACACTCATCCATGTGACCCAAGTGGAACTATTGGGAGAACAAACAAGGATTTATGTGAGCATATAAAAGTGCTCGGTGACTTATAAAATCTACATAAATGACAGCAGGGGGTACAGTTTTCACTATATTTATATATATGCTACTGCTACACTATAGTTTTTTGCAGCCACTTACCTTCTCTGCCTCACGTTGATGGAGCCAGCACATTGCGTGTCTCTCTTCCAGGCTTGTCTGGTGTATTTGACTCCAGCAGGATTATACCAGTTTTTACTGGCTCTCACCATTATGACATCACAATAGCGACAGTTATCTCATCATTGCAATGACATGTGATGAGACGGCAGGCAGCATTGTGACACCACTGCATAGCAACTGTAACCACAACATTGCCTGCTGCCCAGTGCTAAACTGTATTCGCTCTGCCTCTCCTGCTCATTCCCAGATGGATGCACATAATAACAATAGATTTTATCATTTGATTGCACTGTGATCAGTGCAAGTCTGCAGCATAAATACACTCATGTGCATGCAGATGTGATCCTGCCATAGGACACACAATAGTATATGCTTCATGACAGTGCTGAACTGAGAAAAAATAAATAAAACTGCTGCTAATGTATTACTCTTTAGTTTTTTAAGTGTATGTTGGGATTATGGAAGTTGTTGTTCAACAACACAATTGAACCCCATTATGCTCTGTGCTTGTTTGTATAATAAACTCACAGACGCAATTATATCTGCTCCCGGGGCAATATGGGCAGTTATACAGCCCCCTGTTTGTGCCTGTATTCAAGGGGCACGAGTACCGACCCCAGGCCCAGTAAAGCCTTATAGTGGCCCTGCCTGGTCCTGCTATAGGACACAAACGTTACCCTGCCATGTCTCTTTCTCACTTAAACCCGTTCAATAATGCAAGGGTCAGATACTGGCTAAAGTGATCAGAGCGAAGTCGTACAGATATTATTTCAGCAGTTTACAGCAGTGCTAGTCTACAGCAATGTTGCTGCTGAAGTAGAATTTTTTCAAGCTGAATGTGTAAGTTGCAGTTGAAATTGACATGTTACATCTCCCGAGCTGGTATTTTACATAGATCTATTGACTGGACTCAGCGCACTGCCCATCTCTCTACCAGGGGAGTTCAGTGAATGTGAGGCCAACTCCCCCTACTTGTATCAGTGATAATTCCCCCTACTTGTATCAGTGATAATAACTCCCCTACTTGTATCAGTGATAATTCCCCCTACTTGTATAATTCATAACTGTCAGGTGAGGCAGCGGAGCAAGAAAGTCTTGGCTAGGGGAAGGCAGAAAACTTTAATTGGACCTTTCCGCTCCCCACTGCCCCCATTGTTGCACCTTGGCAAGTGCCTCTTCTGCCTTCCCCCAGTTCTGTCCCTGACCACCAATGTGTTTTTTAAACTTGTAATGGGGGCCATGGCCACATGCACTTTAGAGATGCAGACAAATTTTAAGTAGGTGCAAGTGGCCTTTTTTACTGTGGGGTGTTGTGGGTGGGGCCTGGGACAGGGCAGGCGGGGCCTAAGGTTGCACATCACTGGCACAAACCCAATGAACACGTCAGTGCATGTATAGGAATGACTGGGGGCAATTAGTTCTCCCTTCTATTTAAATTAACACACTGCGGGTACTTACAGTATAGTTTAAATTAAATTGGGATACTGTTGGCGCGACATCCCCAGCCCACACCTATATAGAGCCTGGCACAACACTCATCCATGTGACCCAAGTGGAACTATTGGGAGAACAAACAAGGATTTATGTGAGCATATAAAAGTGCTCGGTGACTTATAAAATCTACATAAATGACAGCAGGGGGTACAGTTTTCACTATATTTATATATATGCTACTGCTACACTATAGTTTTTTGCAGCCACTTACCTTCTCTGCCTCACGTTGATGGAGCCAGCACATTGCGTGTCTCTCTTCCAGGCTTGTCTGGTGTATTTGACTCCAGCAGGATTATACCAGTTTTTACTGGCTCTCACCATTATGACATCACAATAGCGACAGTTATCTCATCATTGCAATGACATGTGATGAGACGGCAGGCAGCATTGTGACACCACTGCATAGCAACTGTAACCACAACATTGCCTGCTGCCCAGTGCTAAACTGTATTCGCTCTGCCTCTCCTGCTCATTCCCAGATGGATGCACATAATAACAATAGATTTTATCATTTGATTGCACTGTGATCAGTGCAAGTCTGCAGCATAAATACACTCATGTGCATGCAGATGTGATCCTGCCATAGGACACACAATAGTATATGCTTCATGACAGTGCTGAACTGAGATTAAAAAAAATAAAACTGCTTCTAATGTATTACTTTTTATTTTTTTAAGTGTATGTTGGGATTATGGAAGTTGTAGTTCAACAACACAATTTAACCCCATTATGCTCTGTGCTTGTCTGTATAATACACACACAGACGCAAGTATATCTGCTCCCGGGCAATATGGGCAGTTATACAGCCGACTGTTTGTGCCTGTATTCAGGGGGCATGAGTGCCGACCCCAGGCCCAGTAAAGCCTTATAGTGGCCCTGCCTGGTCCTGCTATAGGACACAAACAGGGGGCTGTATAACTGCCCATATTGCCCCGAGAGCAGATATACTTGCGTCTGTGTGTGTATTATACAGACAAGCACAGAGCATAATGGGGTTAAATTGTGTTGTTGAACTACAACTACCATAATCCCAACATACACTTAAAAAAATAAAAAGTAATAGATTAGAAGCAGTTTTATTTTTTTTATCTCAATTTTTTTTTATCTCAGCACATCACTGGCAAAAACCCAATGAATACGTCAGTGCATGTATAGGAATGACTGTTGGGGGCAATTAGTTCTCCCTTCTATTTAAATTAACACACTGCGGGTACTTACAGTATAGTTTAAATTAAATTGGGATACTGTCGGTTTGACATCCCCAGCCCACACCTATATAGTGTCTGGCACAACACTCATCCATGTGACCCAACTGGAACTATTGGGAGAACAAACAAGGATTTACATGAGCATATAAAAGTGCTCGGTGACTTATAAAATCTATATAAATGACAGCAGGGGGTACAGTAGTCACTATATTTATATATATGCTACTGCTACACTATAGTTTTTTGCAGCCACTTACCTTCTCTGCCTCACGTTGATGGAGCCAGCACATTGCGTGTCTCTCTTCCAGGCTTGTCTGGTGTATTTGACTCCAGCAGGGTGATACCAGTTTTTACTGGCTCTTACCATTATGACATCACAATAGCGACAGTTATCTCATCATTGCAATGACATGTGATGAGACGGCAGGCAGCATTGTGACACCACTGCATAGCAACTGTAACCACAACATTGCCTGCTGCCCAGTGCTAAACTGTATTCGCTCTGCCTCGCCTGCTCATTCCCAGATGGATGCACATAATAACAATAGATTTTATCATTTGATTGCGCTATGATTGGTGCAAGTCTGCAGCATAAATACACTCACGTGCATGCAGATGTGCCATAGAACACACAATAGTATATGCTTTATGGCAGTGCTGAACTGAGATAAAAAAAATTAAACTGCTGCTAATGTGTTACTTTTTATTTTTTAAGTGTATGTTGGGATTATGGAAGTTGTTATTCAAGAACACAATTTAACCCCATTATGCTCTGTGCTTGTCTGTATAATACACACACAGACGCAAGTATATCTGCTCCCGGGGCAATATGGGCAGTTATACAGCTGACTGTTTGTGCCTGTATTCAGGGGGCATGAGTGCCGACCCCAGGCCCAGTAAAGCCTTATAGTGGCCCTGCCTGGTCCTGCTATAGGACACAAACGTTACCCTGCCCTGTGTCTTTCTCACTTAAACCCGTCCAATAATGCAAGGGTCAGATACTGGCTAAAGTGATCAGAGCCAAGTTGTACAGATATTATTTCAGCAGTTTACAGCAGTGCTAGGCTACGGCACTGTTGCTGCTGAAGTAGAATGTTTTTCAAGCTGAATGTGTGAGTTGCAGTTGAAATTGACATGTTACATCTCCCGAGCTGGTATTTTACATAGATCTATTGACTGGACTCAGCGCACTGCCCATCTCTCTACCAGGGGAGTTCAGTGAATTTGAGGCCAACTCCCCCTACTTGTAATAGTGATAATAACTCCCCCTACTTGTATCAGTGATAATAACTCCCCTACTTGTATCGGTGATAATTCCCCCTACTTGTATAATTCATAACTGTCAGGTGAGGCAGCGGAGCTAGAAAGTCTGGGCTAGGGGAAGGCATAAAACTTTAATTGGACCTTTCCGCTCCCCACTGCCCCCATTGTTGCACCTTGGCAAGTGCCTCTTCTGCCTTCCCCTAGTTCTGTCCCTGACCACCAATGTGTTTTTTAAACTTGTAATGGGGGCCCTGGCCACAGTGCAAGTGGCCTAGGACAGGGCAGGCGGGGCCTAAGGTTGCACATCACTGGCACAAACCCAATGAATACGTCAGTGCATGTATAGGAATGACTGGGGCAATTAGTTCTCCCTTCTATTTAAATAAACGCCCTGTGGGTATACTTACAGTATAGTTTAAATTAAATTGGGATACTGTCGGTTTGACGTCCCCAGCCCACATCTATATAGAGCCTTGCACAACACTCATCCATGTGACCCAAGTGGAACTATTGGGAGAACAAACAAGGATTTACATGAGCATATAAAAGTGCTTTGTGACTTATAAAATCTATATAAATGACAGCAGGGGGTACAGTATTCACTATATTTATATATATGCTACTGCTACACTATAGTTTTTTGCAGCCATTTACCTTCTCTGCCTCACGTTGATGGAGCCAGCACATTGTGTGTCTCTCTTCCAGGCTTGTCTGGTGTATTTGACTCCAGCAGGGGTGCTGGGGTACAATATGGTGTATATTAGTAGGTACAGCATAAGTTTGCTCATAGTGTGTACAGAGAGATCCCATAAAACTACGGCAGCATAGGTATTCCCTGTACTAAGCACAATTCAGCAGAAACAGCCCCTAATTTTGCTCATAGTCTGTACAGAGAGATCCCTTAAAACTATGGCAGCATAGGTATTCCCTTGTACTAAGCACAATTCAGCAGGAACAGCCCCTAAGTTTGCTCATAGTCTGTACAGAGAGATCCCATTAAACTATGGCAGCAGGCCCGGACTGAGAATTTAAATAGGCCCTGGCATTTCATGTACACATCAGCCCACATAGAGGCCCAAACAGCTCCCACCAGCCCACAAAAATACTGATTTTCTATGGGACCTTATAGCAGCCCCTCTGGCATTTGCCACAACCCGCAGATTGCCAGTCCGGGCCTGTATGGCAGCATAGGTATTCCCTGTACTAAGCACAATTCAGCAGAAACAGCCCCTAAGTTTGCTCATAGTCTGTACAGAGAGATCCCATAAAACTATGGCAGCATAGGTATTCTTCCTACAACAGGAAGGTTTTATTGTAGTTTTTAAATTATGCACTCCATGGTTACGTATACAGTGAAAATGAATACCTGTGCTGTGTGTCTTTTATTTGAACTCCAGAAATTTATTTTATAATCCATGGTTCTGTACACACATCTGTACAGCGGTCGCTAAAAGTTGCACAAAATATTTTTTTGTGCACATAACCTAAAACAAATTAGAGGGAACACTGTCCCCAACTGGCAGCAGTTATGGGATAGAGGGAAAGGCAGTGACTTTTTGCCACCCACCCTGGAACCCTGTGCCAGACAACAAAACTCTGTCTAGGGGGCCCCACCGAAATAGTTCCAATTGGGCCCGCAGTTGGTAAGACCAGTCCTGGCCATAACTGTCCCTGTGAGTCTTCGCGGGACAGTCTTGCATTTGACAGCCCATCCCACTGTCCCAGATTGTCAGTTTAATGTCCCGCTGCGCTGTGCAGCTCTCGGGTCTTCTAATGCTTCAGAAGAGGAGACTTCTAAGGGTCAGTCCACACGAGCAGATTCGGGGAGATTAGTCGCCCCAGTGACAAATCACCTCTTCTTCGGGGTGACAATCCCACCGAACTGCCTTCCCCCTGCCCATCCGCCAGCTAAAATGAAAATCACCTTCGGCAATGCACATGCGGCACTTAGTTTTCTGAAGTCGCCCGAAGTTTCCTTCAGGCAACTTCAGGCGACTTCGGAAAATGAAGTGGTAAAATTAAAATACAGTTTAAGCACAGTTCTGCGAGGATTTTGTAAAAGGACCTCAAATGTTTTCTTATTCACGGGTCTGGAAACAAGATCTTATTTTAGGTTTTTAGTTCCCCCATGCCATCAGGGAGAATGTTTCCTGGATTTTTTTTTCCATGCTGTGGCCTTAATTAAACATAATGTTCCATTGTTTAGTAGCATCTCATATTCATACCCCCCAACTATAGGATATGTAGAGATCAAGCATTTACTGTATTTCCCTCACAACACACAGAGTTCACATGGTGCTGAAAACACAACCATTAGCATATAAAGGCTACCTGGAAGCCTTTTCATAGTCTGACAGAGAAAAGGAAAAGGGGTGTGTTTTTGTGAAATGGGTGTGACTTCTGGGGGAGTGGCCATAAAATGGGCATGGTCAAACATCACCGCTCTGCTCGCGGCACAACTTTTTGACCCTCTTTCTTGTTCTCAAATGTTGGGAGGTATGCTCGATATGTTTATGGCAGAGGCCACTGTTGTAGGGAAAAGCAATAACTAAGCCTCGGTTACCAGCCCATCTTGATAAACATGAAACATTTGTGCATTATTATGTACCGTAGCTGTACGGCACAGTGGGACAGGTGGGCGCTCTCTAAATGATATCAACCATGGCTTTCATTTCAATCTCACTCTGCAATAAAGCGTGAAGGAAATGTCCTGCACTTTGTATGCTAATCAGAAAGCAATTTGATCTGACTTCATTTCAGATCCAGATTACATGCACAAAATGTCAACAAATGTCATATTTTAGCATTTCCGTGCCCGCGAGCAAAGGGTAAGAAATCATGAGACGATTATCTGCCCCCTTGTTATTCACCCTTTACATTCAACAGCAAGGCTAACCGCTTTTTTTCCTGCTTGCAGTTGCCTTCACAGGGTGACCTTGGCTCCCAGCATCACAGGATCCCCGTTGGGAAGATGAATATTGCTAAAAGCAAAAAGGAATACATACCTTGATCAATCATTGTTTTATGGAAAGTGTTACTCTTCCTATATTGCCCTACTTTCACCATCTTGCTCAACCAACTCTCAGTCATATTTATTTTAATTGGAAACTTGCTACATATGGTGGATACTGGTGCTGTCTGGGTGGTGTATTTCCCTGGGGAATACCAAAGTCAGAATTCCCAAGTGATACCTTTTTGGCAGCTCTAGAGGCTGCTGATCTGCAAGGACTTTTTGATGGCAGTGGTCGACCCTTAGGCAAAAGGATCCCCCTACCCCCTTTCGATTGTGTTTACCACCGACCTAATAAAAACACAGAGACTTGTTATGGTGGCAAAATCTGTGGAGGTCACATTTTTTATTTAACAATTTTATATTTAAAGGACTAGGTACACCCTGACCACCAGCTGCGGCTCCTATACTCGTGAAGAACATGGGACTGCTGCCCATACCGTAACCAAACGTTTTAAGGGAGCAGGGATCATGGGGCAGAGCGCCCTCTGTTGACCAACGAGAAGCCCATCCTCCTGCTCCCCCATCATGTGCAATACTGGCGCTAACCCAGCCTCTCGCATGACTCAGACAAGACCGTGCAGTCAAAGTCTGCTCCACACTCGTGACTTCCCAAGGATAGGCCTGCACTTCTCTGAAAAACATCCATCTTCCTGGAGCCGCACTGACGCCAAAACCTAGGAGCCGCAGTTGTGTCATGGGAGTACCTATTTGACCAACACAGATAATGGTACCCCAGAGGAAGGCAAAAAACTCAGGTGCTTTCAGCCAATTAGCAGCCTGATGAAAAAATTCCTTCCTGACCCCTTCAAGGCGATCGGTTGCGAGAACCCTGGAGCAGCGTCTTTCGTATACTTCTTTCTATTGACCTGGGCTGGGAGGGTGGGAGAAAGAAAAAACAAAGTTATCTGTCTTGCTGCCACTTTGCCTCTCCTTAAGAACCCCTTCCTGGTTTACAGCCCCCTGGCCCGGCCCTCCAGCCCGTCCCCTTTTTTCCCGCCGAAAGTCCTGGGCCATTGTTCTACCCCCAGCAGGGGGGGGGCTGAGAGGGACCGAAACTACACGTTCTCATCTACAGGGGGGGAAGGGACCCTGCCTAACTTCACGTCGGCCTTATGCAGGCCTCGTTCCCCCTAGGCAAAAGGATCCCCCTACCCCCTTTCGATTGTGTTTACCACCGACCTAATAAAAACACAGAGACTTGTTATGGTGGCAAAATCTGTGGAGGTCACATTTTTTATTTAACAATTTTATATTAAAAGGACTAGGTACACCCTGACCACCAGCTGCGGCTCCTATACTCGTGAAGAACATGGGACTGCTGCCCATACCGTAACCAAACGTTTTAAGGGAGCAGGGATCATGGGGCAGAGCGCCCTCTGTTGACCAACGAGTAGCCCATCCTCCTGCTCCCCCATCATGTGCAATACTGGCGCTAACCCAGCCTCTCGCATGACTCAGACAAGACCGTGCAGTCAAAGTCTGCTCCACACTCGTGACTTCCCAAGGATAGGCCTGCACTTCACTGAAAACCATCCATCTTCCTGGAGCCGCACTGACGCCACCCAATGGAAAAGAGAGGGAAGGGTGCTACCTATCCTTTTTCCATGGCCCACCTAATCCTACCGCGACCTCCACGATTCCGCTATAAAGTTCCTGATATTTGCCCAGAACAAATCCAAACCTTCCTCCGTCAAATGTACTTTATCCTTTCTGAAAAGCTGGGTTTGCCGATACCTTATATTGTCATGTCTAATTACCCCATTACCAGAGGAACACATGAGTTTGTGCATGTCCCTGTTTACTTTTTTCCTGGCTTTCTCAATGCCCTGGGGGGAAATGGCTCCGCGCCATTCGCCTCTCTGTATAATGTCTGACCAAGCCACGCCCCCTACCTTGCTGTCTGCCATTAATTCTTCAAGGTCCTTCCTCATGTCCTCTATTAATGCCGGGGTCTTTCTTGACGTAAGGTCATTTCCCCCTGCGTGTACTATCACCAAATGTATGAAATTGTACTTTTGTATTGTGCTATGCAACCTACCTCTCATTTGTTCCCACTTCATACCTCTCCAACCCTGCCATGCAATCTTCATGTGTTCCTCTGGTAACCCCAACTGCTTGCCTGCTGTATGTTCTCTTGCCCAAAAAATGAATGAGTGGCCTATGATCAAAATGTTGCAAGTAGTCTTAACTTTTGCTGCAAAATTAAATGAGAAGACGGATTAAGTTCACTACTCCGCTACATTTATGGGGTGTATGTATTTTTTGTATGCCTTGGATTGCCATCTCCCTATCCTTTTTATCCTATCCACCGTTTCTCCCCTCATTGCTGCCTCCGTTGCTGCCCTGATCCTAAAGGAATGTGATCCAAATTTCTTAGGATCCCATCCATTCGCAATTACTGCCTTTTTTAGCACCTGTCTAAACTGGAATGCTGACATGGGAGTTGAATCCTTGTGAATTAACAACAGTTGCCCCTCTGCTGGGCGCACCCTCATGTAATCCTGCAAGGCCTTGACAGGGCATGTTATCCCTGACGTTTTTCCTATGCAGACCCATGTGCCCTTACCCAACTGATCTGTTTTTGATCTGCGAATGTAAACTAGCAGCTTTCCTTCCTGCATCCGAACACTTGAAAAAGGACATATGCTGTCCGAAACATGTTGTGTGGAAAATAAAAGAGCATATCAGCAGTAATTCTGCTTCAGCGTCCTGTCTGTTCTCAACTTTGGTGAAGATGCATTAAGCCTTTATCTGTTGCCTTCTTGGATGGAGGAACCAATTCACTTAACCTAAAGGCTCCCCAAAATGCCAATGCAAAAGCTGCTTTAAACAAAATGTATTCAAATTGGTCTGAACACACCTTCCCAAGTGACTTCATTATCCTTTTTAACCTGTATTCCACTATGGGCTCTCTCTAATCCACCCTGGGACCCTCAACTCTTGCCCATCCCTTCATTATTTTCCTAATTAATGGGTCATGTGTTATATCCTGTCTACCCTTTGTTATGGAAAAATGAGAAATTGCGGCTAATGTGGTGATGGCTCCTGCTTTTGACTTTCCTTCTCTATACAGAACCATTAAAAATGATAGCAGATCTTTAATGCCTTGATCATTCTTACCGCTTTTGCAGAATAGCTGCCATCTCTTCCATGCCCTTTTGTAGCTGGAAAGAGTCTTTTCAGATATAGCCCTTTCGCACAATTCTTCTAAAAGGGGGTCACCAGCTGCCACAAATTATCAGGGCACACATGAGCTGATTTTTCTGCATTTGGAGCAAGCTTAAAGAAAATCCCCCACTTTTCCCTGGACAAAGCGTCCGCTATGGTGTTTTCTATCCCGGGCAAATGCTGGGCTCTGAATGATATATTGAACTTCATACAAACTAATACAAGATGTCTTAGAAGCCCAATTACTGGGGTTGAGTCTGATGACAGGTTATTCACAGCATGAACCACTCCCATATTATCAGAAAGGAACTTAATTGCCCTATCCTTCAACTCTTCGGCCCATAGCTCTAGTGCTACCAAAATTGGGAATAACTCCAGCAATGTCAAATTCTTTGTTAAACCTTTGTCGTGCCAAGCTTGTGGCCACCTGCCTGCACACCATTTTCCTGCCAAGTAAGCCCCAAAACCCACGTTGCCAGACGCATCTGTGAGAAACTTTACTTGCTGATTAAGCTGTGCTTCTGTTACCCATAACCTCACACCATTAAAATTTGATAAAAAACTGTTCCACACTCTCAAATCCGCTTTCAAATCCTTTGTGACCCTTATCTTATGGAATGGTTTCTTAATCCCTGATGTGGATTTCTCCAACCTCCTGTTAAAGATGCGGCCCATTGGTATTATCCTGCATGCAAAGTTCAATAAGCCTAGAGTTTGCTGCATTTCTTTTAGTGATACTTTAGCCGCTGATGCTAATTTCCTAACTGCTTGCCTGGTTTTAACTACCTTTTCCTTAGGGAGCCTACATTCTTTGGCCCTTGTATCTATCTCGATACCCAGGAAAGTCAACTTTGTGGTTGGATGCACCGTTTTTTCCTCTGCCACTGGCACACCCAATTCCTTCAACATGTGCAAAAATATTAATAATGTGTCTTGACAAGTCTCCGAGTGTCTGGGCCCCATGATCAGAAAATCATCTAAATAGTGAGCTATAGCTTTGTTGCCTGTTCTTTTATACAATTGCCAATGCAAATAGGTACTGAAAGTTTCAAAGAATGAACAAGATATTGCACAACCCATGGGTAGACATAGGTTCACATAAAATGCTCCCTGGAAATGACAACCTGTCAGCCTAAAACTTTCTGGATGTAAGGGTAAAAGCCTGAATGCAGATTCAATGTCCACCTTTGCCAACAAAGCCCCCTTTCCTTGACTCTTCACTATTTCTAAAGCCTCATCAAACGACTGATACTGTACTTTGCACTGTGCCTCATCTAAAGCATCATTAACTGATGCTCCTTCCGGATGTGAAAGGTGCTATATCATTCGAAATTTTCCTGGCTCCTTTTTTGGGACTACTCCTAGAGGTGACACCACTAGCCCCTCTATAGGTGAAACCTCAAATGGACCTGCCATTCTCCCTGCTTTTAACTCCTTGTCAATTTTTTGCTTTAATATTCCTGTATGACGACTAGCTGATTTCAAATTCTTAAAAATTTTGCTAGGGGGAGGGGAATGTAAAACTGGGATCTTAAAACCTTCTAAAAAACCTGTTGCTAGAAAAGATGCTGCTTTTTTATCCGGGTAACTTGCTAATGCCTTACTTAGCCTGCCCGTCTGAATTGGCGTTTCCGCTCTTCTGGTAAGCCGCTCGAAAAGGCTGCCTGTTTGCCTGCCCATCCTTCTTTCTATTACATTCGCTCACCGCATGAGAGGATCCGCATGTCAAACATACATGCCTAAATTTGCAAGCATAGCCCCTAGTACACCGTTTCTCATTGTATGCAAAACATATATTTTTTGGTTTGACTGCATAAGGTGCTTTATAGCTATTGCCAGTTGAACTATTATCCTTGGACACCCATCTTGTCCACAAGTCTATATCCTTTTGTCCAAAAGACAAAACCTTGCTACTCACTATCTTTCTCCTGAAAGCCCTATCATAGACTGACCAGGAAGAACCTTTGTAAAATAAATATGTATCAATTATTGTATCTATATACTTTATTATGTTCAAGCATTCTTCTGGTTTTCTTTCTAAGTACACACTTGCGAAGACCAAAAAACCCTTCAACCATTCAAATATTGTTTTACTCCTCTTCCCCTTCTCCTCTTGTTTCACTCCATCCTCATTTGCCTGTACTGCTTCCCTCGTTATGTCATAAATATCGACAAATTTTCCAGCCTCAATATCTTTCCTAACTTTCCTCGGCAAATGATCTGCAGTTGCAGTAAGTGCACATGCGTAAGTATCTGCTGCCCCAATTGGAACCATAGACTGCGTACTTTCCTTTGTTTTTTCTACCCCCTTTTCCTGCACTTTACCTTTAAAATATTTTTTAATTAATGCTATGATCTTTCCCCCTTCTGCTTCACTATCCGACCCATCAGAATTAGAGTCCATATCAGAATATACATTCTTTTGTAAATTCGACTTACCCATAGTAGCCTCTCGTGTAGATACTTTAGCGATTGGACCAGGAACCGCATCACCATTTCGTTCTGACTGCCCAGCTGCACTGGATGATGGCCTCTCTTTTCTTCTTTGCCATCTTGAAGGTTCTGCTTCCCTTTCTTGCCTCTGTTCTCTCTCCCTTCTCCATTGCAACCAACTCTCTTCTTCTTCTCTATTCCTAAAATAGAAACTCGGCACACGATTAGTACTATGACCTGTGTCTTCCCAATGCAGATCCCTCACAGGTCTCCTTTGGTTATGCCACTGCCTGCTTGCAGGAAAAAATTCCACATCATCCTCATAATCATATTCGTCGACGACATAGCAAGAATCCTCCTCCTCTTCCCAGTTATCGAAATTGTCACCCCTGTACAAATGGGGCTGGGACCTCTGGCTTGGTGGTTGGGGAAGCCTGTGTCCCCCTGTTCCCCTGTGCCTGGAACTCTCCCCCCTTCCCCCCTGGGTAAATGGGCCTGTGGGCCTGTACGAGGGCCTAGTTGGGGTGGACTCTGCCTCCATCCCCCATTCTCCTTCGTCTGAGCCGTAGGGGTCTCTGTCCCTGTTCCCTCCCCCACTGGGGAACTCAATGTGGGCTGGTGAAGCGGAGGGGCCTGCTCTGGGGCGAGTCTGGCCCCCCCGCGTGGTTTCCCCCCTGAGGGCCTACCCCCCCTCCACTTCCCCCCTTCCCGCTGCTGGGCCTGGTTGCCTAGGGGCTCTGCTGCCCCTAGGGGTTTGGTTGGTGGGGGTGGGGTCCCTGTGGCGCCCCTGGTGTGTCCCAGGATTTGAGCCCCCAAGCCTGCTGCCCCCAAGCCTGCTGCCTCTTACCGGACTCTCGGCGGTGTGATCCGACTCGGCTTCCTTACCTCCAGCTTACCTCCAGCCGCAGTGACGTCACTGAAGTCTCGCAATGACTCACGCACTTCCTGGTCTGCGCCTCTGCCGTCTTCTTCCGACCTGCCTTCGACGTCTTCTTGCCGGCTGCTCCTACCTTCCCCTCCAGCGATGATGCCGTCCTCCCTTCTGCGTATCCTGCAGGGGCTTCTTCCCTGGGGAGAGAACGTTACCTTCCTCTTGGCTCCGGAGCTGATGACCGAAGCTGCCTCACCTTCTTCGCGGAACCTCTGAGGACGCAGGACCCTCCTTCTTGGCGCACCGATTCTTCCCCTCTTCACTTCCATCTTCCAGCGACGCTTCAGTGCAGCTTCAGGTAAGTGTTCTAGAAAGAAAAAACAAAGTTATCTGTCTTGCTGCCACTTTGCCTCTCCTTAAGAACCCCTTCCTGGCTTACAGCCCCCTGGCCCGGCCCTCCAGCCCGCCCCCTTTTTTCCTGCCGAAAGTCCTGGGCCATTGTTCTACCCCCAGCAGGGGGGGGGGCTGAGAGGCACCGAAACTACACGTTCTCATCTACAGGGGGGGAAGGGACCCTGCCTAACTTCACATCGGCCTTATGCAGACCTCGTTCCCCCAAAGGTGGCCATATACAGGGAGATCCGCTCGTTTGGTGAATTCACTAAATGAGTGCATCTCTCCCTGATATGCCCGCATTAAGGTTGGCGATATTGGGCTGATCCGATAGTGGGCCCTAGGGACCAACGATTGGATCAAAATTTAGGCGATACAGGTGGTCGGATCGTGGCATCGCATCAACGAACAGATGCGGCTGCGATCCAACGGGATTTTTTACCCTGCCCAATCGGCATCTGGCTGACCTTCAGCCGGACAGGGGTGCTTCTACTAATGAGGCGAGTTGAGGCTGTCGCTTCAGGTGGCAGCGCCCCACTAGGTATTAGGGGCAGCAAAAATGCTGCTCCTGGTACTTTAAGAGTGAATTTCTGGGGGAGGGGGGCAGAAGCAACTGCTGCTGCCTCAGGCAGCAAAGGGGCCAGGATCGCCCCTGCAGCCGGAGATCGATCGGGGATGCCTGTCGGATGGCCCCTCACACGGGCCAATAAGCTGCTGGCTCGGTCTGTCGGCAGCTTTTATGGGCACCTGTATGGGGGCCTTTAGAGAACCATGTTGGCGACAGGGGTGGTGAAACCCAAAATGATAAAATAAACTAATAAGCACAGGTCTGTCTTTAGTTGTGGTGGATTCTAGGGCAATACTTATATTATAAAATATTATATTTATATACTATACAGGACTGTCAACCATAAGGTCCTTCAGGTGTTGCTGAAATACAGTCCCAGGTCTCCTAACAATTGTTACTGTTACTGTGTTGCTATACTGTTAATATATTGCCCAACTGTCCCACACTCTTCCCATCTACAGCTGCTTGGCCCATTTTGCACTTAAAGGAACAGTTCAGTGTAAAAATAAAAAATGGGTAAATAGATAGGATGTGCAAAATAAAACATGTATCTAATATAGTTAGTAAGGCAAATGTATAAAGGCTGGAGTGACTGGATGTCTAACATGACATAACAGAACATTACTTCCTGCTTTTCAGCTCTCTAATTCTGAGTTAGTCAGCGGGGCTCATTTATAATCACTGGGCAAATATGCACCTGGGCAATAACTCATTGCAGCCAGTCAGATGATTGCTTTCATTGCTCAACCTGCAGCTGGCTGAAAAAAGCTAATCACTGATTGGTTGCCATTGGTTACTGCCAAGGGTCAAATTTGCCCAGTGTTTATGAGTTCCAGTGACTTTATAGGGGGGGGCACATGAGACATAATTGTTCAGTGAGTTTGTAATTGATCCTCAACAGTTATGACCCATGTGCCAACAAACTATATTGAAAACTTTTTTTATTTTGCACAGCCAGGGTCGGACTGGGCTAGTGTGGGCTAGTGTGGCACCGGGAAAAAACCTGTTGGGAACCCGGCACTTGTGCTGGCCCAGCCCCCGCTGGGGGCGGCACGAGACCCGGAGGGGGGCCCACCAGGGCTGCTGTCGCAGGGCCCCCCTCCGACCCTGTGCACAGCCTATCTATTTACCCAGTTTTTATTTTTATACCAGACTATTCCTTTAAAAACAGCTCTGCATAATCCACTTTTGAAACAACAATACATGGAATTTTTATGCCAACCGCCAACTCATGAGGAACATCAACAGAATGTGTAAAATTGCCTCTAAATGAAGAAAAGTTCTTAAATATAAACTTGTTTATTTTTATCCTTGCCCTTTTGTACTTTAATCCGCTGAATTTAGTAGAATATAACACTTTAACATCTTGAGTTGCACAGAAGTCCCTGGAGTGGTTACTAAAAAGATATTGCCTTCAAAAAAAGCGAGAAGTTACCATTCATAATTGAGTCAACATCAATTTACAGCAAATCTGCCTTTTTCACAGACTTTAGGGTGTCTTGTTTTTTTTTAAAAAAAAGGTATGGCTTGTGTAGTGTGTTATACTGCTTTCATAATACTACTCCATAAGCCTGGCATTGGGATGAGGCTCACGTACTAATGTTTCTTTCCCCATGGTCCTGCGGATAATTTTAGCTACAAATAATTATTGCTTCCTATTTTATTTTTTTAATTCGAAAACCAGCATTTGGGACAAGGGCTGAAAAGCAACAGTTTGCTTGCGTTGTTAAGCAAATGCATCATATTGACAAGACATTTTATTTCCATCTTGGTGCCAATCAGTAGATCAGAAAGAGGATACATTTAGGCAAAATAAAAGATCTTTGTTTGGTGGCATGCCTGCTTATGCAATAAATATACGCAGCACATTGATTTTTCATTTATTTCTTCTTTTGCCCTCTTATAAATTTCATTATTCCAGCATTTAAGGCCCTCAGGATTCTGCATTAGAGGGAAAATTGTGGAAGCACTCAAGGCTAAATCAAAATGTATTTAAATATAATGGAAGTGCTACTTACAATGCACTTCCCTGGGCCCCTGCCTCAGGATTCTGCAACACACTGAGGCTTTGTCTCATTTCGTGTGGAAAATTGACTAGAAGGGATATAATGAGGTGTCTGTCCTATAAAATACATTTTCTTTGAATTGTGGGATTATATTTTTGTCGAGTATCATAAAAATGCAATTAAAATCCTTCCTTACATTTTATTTTTTTGTATTCATGTTAACTGGTTCATATGGGCATAATATTTAGCTAGACTGAGGGGCAGATTTGGGGGTATATATAGAGAGCAGGTATTGGTTCATTATAGTGATGGGCTAATCTGTGCAGTTTATCTTTGCCCAAAAATTCTCGAAACAGCGAAAAATTTGTGAAACGTATTTAAGTCAATGGTCGTCAAAATTATTTTGATGCGAGTGTCAATTTTTATACGCACGACTATTTGGTCCAAATGCATTAAAGTCAATGAGAGTCCCCATAATTTTGATGCACAACAACAATTTTTTTTGGACACACCCGATTTTTTTCCAGCGAATTGTCACTGCAGTTTCACAGATTAATTTGGTTGCGGCGAAACGCGGACATTTGCCATGAATTTGCTTCATGCTAATGTATTCGCCTATCACTACTTCATGACTACCTTTGGCCAACATTCATTAAAGGTTCAATTTAAGTGGTATTAGAGCTTTTTGAAACCACGATTAAACTCCATTTCTCTAAAACCACGAATGCCATAAAAGTTATTAAAATATATGAATATAAAAAGCACCAGTGAAAAAAAATACTAAACATTCAGAAAAAAAATGTATCTCTAAACCTAAAAAATTTGAGTTTTTCATTCAATTACTAGCAAAAAAAAATATGAATTTAAAATATGGTTAAAAAGAAGGTCCAATAGGAACAGTGCAGCTCCCATTGACGTCTATTGGATCTTGACAGCTTTTGCTTGGCTCCGTTTTTTGTGGTTTTTACACTTAAAGGGGTTGTTCACCTTACAATTAACTTTGGGTATGATGTAGTGATTGATATACTGAAACAATTTACAATTACTTTTCATTTTTGATTATTTGGGGTTTTTGAGTTACAGCAGAACCCTCATTTTGCATTTTTCAGGATACCAGAAAAAAAATGTTGTAAAATCCAGGAAAATGTAAAATTGGGGGAGGTGTATTATGCAGAATATATTGGTGGGACCACAAAAATGGTGTGGAATAAGGGAAAACTTAAAATCAGGGGATATAAAATTGAGGTTTCGCTGTATTTACAGCAGCTTTTTATTCAGCAGCTCTCCATTTTGCAATTTCAGCAATCTGGTTGCTAGGGTCCAAATTCCCCTAGCAGCCTTGCATTGATGTGAATATGAGACTGGAATATGAATAGTAGAGGGCACAAATAGAAAGATGAGTAACAAAAATTAGCAATAACATTAGATGTGTAGCCTTACAGTGCATTTGTTTTTAGACGGGGTCAGCGAAAAGTTGCTTAAAATTAACCATTCTATGACATGCTAAAAGTTAACTTATAGGTGAACCACCCCTTTAATAAATCTCAGAAATGTTTTTAAAAACACAAATTTTTAGAGAAATTTTTTTTCCTCAGAAAAAGTATTTTACTCAAATTGGACCAAAGGATAACTGCTATTATTATATCACCCTAAAATGGTCTTAATGCTCTACAAACTATTCATCGCTTGAACATGGATAGAATAATCCTTGGATAGAACTACCTGCTCATGACCCTCACTGATACATGTTGCCAAATAATTCTTAGTGCTTGTTTTGGCTGACATGTTGAATCAATAGTCAAGTTATATATGGTTCTAGAGAAACAGCAGCCAAGAGAGCAGTCTTCATCACGTCATCAATGTACCTTGTTGAAAATTAGCTCAAAGTCTCTGAAATCTAGAGTAGGCCCAACGACCATCCTCCCAGGGCTGGATTTACCTAGTGGGCACCCCTAGGCCCCTCCCTTTTATTCACGCAAATTTTCATTGAGACCAAAGCAATGGGTATTGGCGACAGGCCAGTACTGGCACTCTGTGGGTTCGGTCAAATGCCAGAGGGGCTGCTATAAGGTGCCATAGGAAGTCAGTATTTAGTGGGCTGGTGGGGGGCTGTTTGGGCTTCTGCGTGGGCTGATTGGGCCTCTGTGTACCTGAAATACCAGGGCCTATCTTAATTATATAGGAAATATATAAAACTATCGTGTCTACTGCACATCCTCAGTTTTTCTGAACCAATGTGGGTGTGGTTGGGCAGCATGCCGCCCCCTAAAATCCTGGCGCCCTAGGCCCAGGCCTTGGTGACCTTTCCACAAATCCGGGCCTGCATCCTCCAAGGGGTTTTTGTTGCCCTCAATCTTCTTGTTGCATTTCCAACCAGTCCCATTTTCAGTAGGAAAGCAGTGGTACAGGAAAGCTACGAAACAAGATTTGATTTTGAAATTTATTGGCTTTGCTTTATGTAAGAGATTGGTGAGTCCTTGATTTAGTGCAGTGATCCCCAACCAGTAGCTCGTGAGCAACATGTTGCTCTCCATCCCCTTTAATGTTGCTCCCAGTGGCCTCAAAGCAGGTGCTTATTTTTTAATTCCTGACTTAGAGACAAGTTTTGGCAAACCAGGTGTTCTGCCCAACAGAGCCTCAATGCTGGTTGGCAATCCACATAGGGGCTACTAAATGGCCAATGGCCCTTATTTGGCACCCCAGGAACATTTTTCATGCTAGAGTTGCTCCCCAACTCTTTTTACTTCTTAATGTTGCACACAGGTTCAAAAGGTTGGGGATCCCTGATTTAGTGTATTAGGTATTTGAGGAGAGAAAAAAATGAGAACCCAATGGTCAGTATAAGACCCCTATGTAATAACAGAATGGGATTAATTTATAAACACAGGGCAACTGGCAGTAACCCATTTGCAACTGGCAGTAACCCATAGGAACCAATCTGTGGGTTGAATGAGTCAAGACAAGGTAGATAGTGCCAATGCCCCAACCCTCTTTAGATCCAACTGCAGAACCAGAATCGGAGTCAGTATGAAACTCTAAGAGGGTTATTTAGTAAACTCCAAATATTTCTCATATTTTATTTAAAAAAACATGACCAAACTCCCATGCCTGATTTGACCTTATTTATTAAGAAAAAAAACATTCATTCAGGGAAAAAACCACGATAAAATCAAATGAAAAACCCAAATCATCCAATTTTTTTCTGACTTTTTTGCCAAATTGCGCGATTTTTTAGTTTTCTTTGCCTGTAAACCCCAAATTTTTTGGATTTTCAGGCTAAACTCAGCACAAATCATAATATCTTCAAGTTGAGATTGGTGCCTCTCCCATTGACTTTTACAGGACCTCGATCTCAGGTCTGATATGGCAGATTTTTGTATTCAGGCTTTTTGCAGCCTCGGGGTTTAATAAATCTCAAAAAATCCCCAAAAGGCCGACCAGATAAGTATGAGGTTTAGTAAACAACCCCCTAACCTAACTTATCCCTTAATAGTGTAATTTGAACTGGATTGAGTACTATATCACCTTATTTGCCTTTATGCAACTTTAAAAACGTACATTCTCATTTTTCTGGTAGGTGTATCCGCTCCCTTGCTGATTTCTTGCTTGCTACATATAACTAATGGGTGGTTGATATTCTATGCTATTTTTTTAATTGTATAAATTATGCCATGTGTTGTAAGGCGTTGTCCATGTAAAATGTTTTTAGAACAAAAAGTAAAAATTATTTTTTCAAACCACCCTCTCGTTAAATTGTTTCTGATTCTGAGTGTGCAAACAGGTAGATCAATTGAAAATGGAGATGAGTCAGAGTTGACTGGAACAAGACCGTGTGGACGAAGAAGGGCACGAAACGCGTTCGTTTGCAGCACACACTCTGAGAAAGTGCCCGGTGTTTGGGGGCACGAAACGCGTTAGTTTGCAGTACACACTCTGAGGAAGTGCCCGGTGTTTGCAGTACACCCACCACAATTTCACCATACCTCCCAACATTTTGGAAGTAAAAAGAGGGACAAAATTTTTTTTCCCACAGCAATTTTTTTGATCACACCCCTTTCTGTGGCCACACCCCCTAATTACCATGTTTGTTTTACAAAATTTGGCAGGTTATGAAAGTTTGAAAATATTTCTCCTTATCTAAACTGTGTTTTTGTGTCTCAAAATTGTTACAAAGTATCTTATTTGCACCTGTTAGCTGTTCTGGGCTCTCTGCTAAAAGCCAATTAAGTGAGAAACTTTGTTTCTTTTTCTGGCTGTTCAGTGCAGAGAAAAGAGGGACTTTCCAGTACAAATGAGGGACTGCGGGTTGAGCTGTCAAAAGAGGGACTGTCCCTCCGAAAAAGGGACAGTTGGGAGGTATGTTTCACCACTGTGTATTGTTTCAATAAAGCCGAAGTTTGATATTATCACATTGGCCTCCTGTGAACAGTCTGTCAGCGTTGCGAGCAGGTAACGTTTCTGGGCCCCAGCTTAGGTCTGTTCCACATATATCGTCTATAACTTGCCACATCTAATCGTGAGATTGGCTCCTGGATGTTGTTTCCTGCTGGGCCTATGCCTCTCATGTTGCACTGTAGCTGTGATTGGATTTCGTAGTGTATAACAACTTAGCAGATCTTTGAATGTGATGGGAAAACTATGTAGCACTGGCGTAACTACCGAGGAAGCAGACCCCGCAGCTGCGGGGGGGGGGGAGCGTGAGGAGAGGGGCCGGAAAGGATTTTACTGAAGCCACGCCCGCGCCGCCGGCTTTGCCTCCCTGCTGCCGGCACCTCTCCTGCTACTGGTGAAGGGCCGTGCGTTCCACAGCAGAACGCACAGCCATCTTGGATTTTTTTTTTTATGAACCTAGAGAGCAGGGCGGGAGAGAATCAGCATAGAGCCTGGCTCTGGTCCCCCAGCAGAGCTCGTCTGCGAAGAACTATTGGCACCTTAAGAGATCGACGAAGAACTCAAGTACCTCAAGCGTCTCCTTTTACCGGGAACCCATAATCCTGCCCTGTTCCCAAAGCCTGTGCCTGTCTTCTTGTGCCAGGGACAGCCTTGTGCAGACCCCGGACACAGCCTCGGAAGTCCACCCGAGGGCCCGCTCGCTAAGCATACTAGGAGGTAGACAGGAGAGCAAAAGGTAACCTGTTCCTGTGCGATTTAATTAATGGATTCAGAAGGTTTTTGAGTGACAAAATGAATTGCTGCCGTGAATTGAATTTAGTTAAAATGATCACTGTGTTGATCCTGGCTATGAATTGACTTGTAGTTTTAATAATATCAGCAAAAAGTTTTGACTCTTGTTCTTAAGCTACTTCAAAAGACTGCTGATGTGATTTCTTGTTATAAAAATGTATGCTCCAAATTAAAAAAACTTACAAACCATTTGAAAGAAGTCTCAGTCCCAGTCATCAGGACAATTCCACATATATTCTAACCTTTAAGATGGCAACTGTGCACTTTGTGGCTCTCAATGGATGCTGGGAATTTTTCTTCAGCAGTGTTATTGTTTGTGCTAATCTGTGGTGAGCTACTGAGCTTCCTACCCACAACTGCTTTAGCTGCCCAAGCAGTCAATGCCTCTTTGAGTAAATCTGGAGCAGGCACTCAAATAAAGGCAATCTTCCATTAAATTGTTGAAATGAAGTAAAAAAGATTTATTGTGTCCTCTGCCTTACGCGTTTCGTGTTACAAACACTTAATCATAGGTTCTGATTAAGTGTTTGTAACATGAAACGCGTAAGAGAGAGGGCACAATAAATCTCTTTTACTTCAACAATTTGATGCATTTGATTTCAACAATTTGATGGAAGATTGCCTTTATTTGAGTGCCTGCTCCAGATTTACTCACGGTTGTCCGCTCCCTATGCTGAGGGCTCAGACGGTGCACCTGGGCCACTTCCTTTATGTGGTGAGTTAATATACAACTTCATGGAGACCCATTTTTTCCTTCTATCAACTTGGCCTCTTTGACAACTATGGCACAAATGGAAGTTTTTAGCCTACTGCATAGTGCAAAAATGTAGCTCCAATTTATATGAACAGGATATCTTTAAAAGCAGCAGTACCAACACTTATGGGTTAGCAAATGGACTTTAAGAGTCAAATTCCCTTCCTTCCTATATTTTTATATTTCTGTCCTATTAATAACAGTAGCATCAAGTGTAAGGTAATACTTTCAATCTATTCACTGATCTTACTGGCATCTCAGGATTTAATGGAGTGCTCATTGGCCATTTTCAGTGATCTTACTGGCATGTGTGGCTTTAATGAATTGCTTATGGGACATTTTCTAGTGATCTTATTGGCATGCGTGAAATTAATGAAGTCCTCATTGGTCATTTTTAAGTTATCCTTTTGGCATGTCTGGGATTAATGGAGCACTTATCGGCCATATCTACAGTGATTATACTTGCACAGCCATATTTGTCTACGCCCCATTTTCAAAGGAGTTACCTGATTTTGCCCTCCCCCAGTCTAATAGGAATTCCCCCAGATTTCTGCAGGCAAAATTATATGTACGCATGCGCAAATACACTCAGTGATGTAATCTGAGCTATGTACACTTGTTGTGAGTAGTCAGTAGCTTCAGGCGCACTTGTGTTTCTCCCAATGTCACTATTGAGTCTGAAAATGTTGCTGATCTCTCCTACTTTGAAATTGACAGCTCTGCACAGCTGGTGTTAAAATGGTGGACCAGTTGCACCCAATCAGGTCCCACGCCCAAATTCTTCATCAGGGGCCCAGGAAAGTGCCTCTGCAGGAGGGCCCCACAAAGTCTAGTTACGCCACTGCCGTATGACTATTCATAGAAACAGAAGGTTGGTTGAACAATGTGGCCATCATAATTTTCTGCCCAAGTAAAACATGGCGGATGGTGCAGCCAATCATAACAAGGTTTCTAAATGTTACGACATTTATTTGGCTTGGTAATTTCATTGGCGGCCTTTAATGCAGACTCAGCTTCCCTGCACGATTAGGCTCCACCTCTTTAACCAGCGCTGTCAAGACGGCGAAAAGTGTCAGGTTCACATAAGCCACGTCTTCCTTGTCCCAGCCGGGCGTGGGCGTGTCTTATTTGCCTCCTCCCTCCCACTTCCCGCCCAGCGTTTGGGGCTACGTAGCGCAAGTTCATTGAGCAAACGGATCTGGTAGATAGGAGGGGCCGAGTGCAATCGGCCTTCTTTTGGATGTGAAGGTTTCCATACACACATACACGCACCCCGGCCTTCGTCATGACCCCCCTCCGTAATCTGTTCCTGCTCGTCCTCCTGGCCTTCCCGATCACGCTCATCGGCAACAGCAAAGGTGAGGTTGGAGCGCAGCCGTAAAACCATGGGCTCTGGGCAAGCGCTGGCAATGGCAAATTGTATCGCTAAGTGGGTCCTGGGGGTTGTAGTTCTATAGTAGCCTGTACGCTAGTCTCTTCCTGTTACTGGACTGCTGAGTGTGCGTGTGTGTGAGCTGTATATAGATACATATACACAAGTGTGCGCGTTATACTACTTCCCGTAAATTGTTTGCAGGCCCGAGCTCACCCTTAATCTCTGTAGGTGTATGTGTAGGTGTTTGTGCGGCCCAACAACCGGGGCTTCATCCAGCTACAGTTGCGGCTTGTGCCAGGCATTGTAGTTTGTGCCAATAGAGCTGCGCCTGCGAGGAAGTTTGGTCGAGTTGTGCTGTGTGCATCTCTTAATAGGAGCCGGGTTATTTCGGGGCTTGCGGAGAGTATTGGAGTCAAAGGCTGCACATGTCTATGTAGTTCCCAGGCTGTTGTGCGCGGTGTACCTCTTCCCATTGTACAGGCCGGGCCGCCTCTGGCTGACGTGTCACTCTGCGCCCGCGACTCATTCATTCTCACACCCCTCCTTATCATGTCTGTACATTAGTGACTGGAGACAGTGGCCTTCCAGGCTAGTTACATCCCAGGCCCCTTCTTATAACGCCTGTACATTAGTGAGGTGGACTCCCATGTTCATTTAGTCTCAGCCCCTCCATATAATGTCTGTACATTAGTGAGGGGCAGTGAGGTGGGCTTTCAGGCTAGTTTAATCCCAGGCCCCTCTCATATACTGTCTGTATATATATAGATAGATGTTTCAATATATTTATTTTGATTGGTGGATTCATTCTAGATGCATTGGAGGTTACACTGGTTTCCAGTGCCTTGGAATTAAGGTTTTGGCTGCATGGAGTAGGTGCAAGAAGGTGACTGATTGCCTCATGTGGCAGTATCCTAAGAATGGTGCCTATATATTCTGCTATTGATGGGTCATTTGTGGCAAATATTTAATTATAGTAATATGCAACCAAGCATGCAATGCAATGGAGTATAGATTTCTAATACCTTTCACAACATTTGTTTTTATTTGGTTAAGTGTATTGCCATTTCCTTGTTTGGATTGGTTATCCAGTATATTCTGAATCCATTCTTGGATGCCTTTCAGTTTACTGTCCTCTTTAAAGTGTGTCCTTCAGCTCAGTGCATGAATATATATTACCACTACTGTTCCACACTGTTCAACCACAATTAATTCTTTACAATTATCCAGGTCCTCTAGTTGCTGCCCAAGATGCCACGGAAGATGAAGAGGCAATTGATGATTCTGTAGTAGAGGAGGATGATGATGAAGCTGAAGTTGAGGAGGATGATACAACAGACCTGGTAAATATTTTATACCCCTGAGATTGGTAAACACACTCCTAAACATAGTAATATATAGTCTGTATGATATTTAATGCTTAGAATTGCTCCCCATTTATTTAAACAAGTCACCTGGAATACTGGGTGCGTCAGTGTGCCATACATTTGTCACTAGTAAATACATCAGTGACCGTTACCCAACACGTGTGTACACCCGTGATTCCACGTGATGAGTTTTTTGTCATCAGGCCAGAGCAAGTGTCCTTGCCCTGATTGAAAATGAATTGTACTGATGTTAAATAACACATACATTTGTGACTCCTTCTAATACGCAGGTCACAAATTTCGTGGCTACTGAACTTCTGCACCTGAATGGTTATTAACCCAAAACTTCTGTCTTCCTTCTGCTTTGGCAGTAAGAGAAATGTACAATATAACTAGATTTGTGGTCATATTTTATAGTCCACTGTTACTTTTATACATATTTCATAATCTTTTGTGATGTGAACAATAAAACATTGTTATTGCTGTTGTCCTACATTTTCTGATACCATGTTTTTTTTGTGTATGCCAAATAGACAGAAGAAAAAGAGGAAGAGGAAGACTTAAGTTCTGGAGAGCCCAAAGCTTCCCCCAATGCTGATACCACTATTCTTTTTGTAAAAGGCGAAGGTGAGATCAAGTTTTGCCATCATATATTCCTCTGAGATAGCATAAGGTAATTTGTCTAGTCTTCTGTGTTGTATGTATTTTAAAGGGAGACTATTCTTAATCTATTGTGGACATTTAGCCCACTTTTTAAAGGTATGTTTAAGTCAGGGACAATCAACTGATGGGATTTTCTTAAAGACACCGGCATTAACTGGTTATTTAGGGTTTTTGGAAAGGGTTCAACTCTTTCTTAAAAAGGACCTGGTCCAGGGGATAATCCAGATGACACTTATAAGTGCTGATAAGTGCTAAAAGGTAAGGGTGATACTTCTATGTTCCACATACATTAAAGGGGTTCTTCACCTTAAAATACATTTTAATATGATGTAGAGATTGATATTCAGAGACAATGTGCAGTTGGACTTAATAGTTTAAAAAAAAACACAGCTAGGGGTCAAATTACCTTAGGACACTGGGATATGAATAGTGGCATAAGTAAGAATAGAAAAAGCAGCAACAAAGTAACAAATGTGTAGCCTCACAGAGCAATATACTTTCTTGGGTATTTAAATAGGGGTCGGTCAGTGACCCTGATTTGAAAGCTGGAAAAAGTTTAGAAAATAAGAATTGGCCATTCTATAGCATTCTCAGAATTAACTTAAAAGGTGAATTTACCCTTTAAGATTTTTTTTTTGTAGTCTTTAAAATGAGCTCCAGTTACTAAAGAAAGAAAAGTAAACACTTATTCTGGTCTTTAAAGGGGTGGTTCACTTCATTCAATTCAAATCGGTGCATGGTTGCTAGGGTAATTTGGACCCAAGCAACCAGATTGCTGAAACCGCAAACTGGAGAGCTGTTGATTAAAAAGCTGAATAACTCAAACCACAAATAATAAAAAATGAAAACCAATTGCAATAATATCACTTTCTACATTATACTAAAATTTAATGAAAATGTGAACAACCAATTTAATTGTGTACCTATAGTCTAAATGAACAATGACTAGCTACACTTTGCAACTGTTCCACATGTTTAAACAACCTTGGAAGTTGAACTTTTCAAAACACGCTATAAAACACTGAGCAACACCCTGCCCATAAGCTCTCCAGTGCACGTGTAATTGGCAAACTATCCATCTGATTGCTTTAAAATCTCCATCTATTGGTTGGTTAATTTTTTATTTATTTATTTATTTTTTGCATAATGAGAGAACGTCTTTCTACACAACTTTGCAATATAAATGAATGAAACATTCACAGCAGAATTTGATTAACTATTTCTGTTCTCTGACAATATAGCTGAAGTGCAGCACTGTGCTGAAGTTGATTATCTTCTATTTTGAATGCAGGTGTTCTTGTTGTATCTATTTGTACATCCCTGTTTTACTGATTATGATGGGAGCCTAAATCTGCTTGCAGACATAGCAAACTGGTAATCTAGCTTGGTCATTTACAACCAAATTAAATGGGCTATTGGTCCATATATGGGGCGCTGAAGAAGCATTTGAACGATGGCACTCTTAGCATATGTGTGGGGTTGTCGTCCAACCAGGAATTTGTGCTGAACTTCTTTATTGATGTTGGCATTTGTCCATATTTGGCATAAATAAACTTGTTTTTCAACCTAATGCTGTATAATTTTATTTCTCCCTTAGATTTCCCAGCAAATGATATTGTTAAGTTCTTGGTGGGCTTTACCAACAAGGGGCCTGAAAACTTCATCGTTGAATCACTGGATGCCTCATTCAGATACCCTCAGGACTACCAGTTCTACATTCAGAATTTTACAGCTCTGCCTTTAAACACGGTTGTCCCCCCACAAAAACAGGCCACATTTGAGTATTCCTTCATTCCTGCTGAGCCCATGGGAGGACGTCCTTTTGGACTTGTCATCAATTTGAACTATAAAGACGCAAATGTAAGGCTTTAGATTGCAATCTTGTTTTTTTCTTCATTAAAATGGGAAAACAATTCCAAAATATATTCTATTGTGTGTAGAAGTAAAACATTCCAGTGCATTGTGCCTCTTTTTTGCAATTTTCAGAAAGTGTTTGATTGCAGTGTTTCATTCATAGGCATCATTCCTGCTTCTGACTTTGCTGGAAAGATGCATTCTAAATGAAGTTAATAGCATTTTGGAGTGTTTTCTTGCCCCGGTGCCTTTTGAACCTCCGTGTGCAAGGGCCAAAAGCTCAAAAATGTTGTTTCTGTTTTTAGGGAAATGCTTTCCAAGATGCTGTCTTCAATCAGACAGTTACTATCATTGAGAAGGAGGATGGTCTGGATGGAGAAACGTAAGTCATTGACTGAACACTTTTTGCTGGTGTTGCATTATACTATTTATTATAGTGACCTAAAATATTAATTTGTTACTTATATAATAGTGGATGCTTCAAGTTTTTTTCCTCTAAACATTTTGATTTACTTAAAAACATGTTATCTAAAATCAATTGGCACATGCAACGTTAAAACATACTGTAGACAATAAGTTCTTTAATTTTTTTCTTTTAGCTAGAAGCTAAACTAGGGGCATACATTTTATGCATCCAAAAAAGGGCCTTCTATTTCATTTGACATATTTCTGAGCTGCCATGCTGTTTGCTTAGCAGGAGGTGTTTTCTACAGGTATCACTATATCATCTTTCAGCTACTGCAATAGTATTATAAATACACTTGGGCCGATTTACTTACAATTTAGACTTTTTAAAATAAAAGTTTAGCTCTACTTAAAGGGGTTGTTCACCATTAGAGAGTGATATTCTGAGACAATTTGCAATTGGTTCAAATTTTTAAATACGCATCAGTTAATAGTGCTACTCCAGCAGACTTCTGCACTGAAATCCATTTCTCAAAAGAGCAAACAGATTTTTTTATATTCAATTTTGAAATCTGATCTGGGGCTAGACATTTTGTCAATTTCCCAGCTGCCTCCAGTCATGTGACTTGTGCCTGCGCTTTAGGAGAGAAATGCTTTCTGGCAGGCTGCTGTTTTTCCTTCTCAATGTAACTGAATGTGTCTCAGTGGGACATGGGTTTTTACTATTGAGAGTTGTTCTTAGATCTACCAGGCAGCTGTTATCTTGTGTTAGGGAGCTGTTATCTGGTTACCTTCCTGTTGTTCTTTTGTTTGGCTGCTGGGGAGATAAAGAGAGGGGGTGATATCACTCCAACTTGCAGTACAGCAGTAAAGAGTTATTGAAATTTATCAGAGCACAAGTCACATGACTTGGGGCAGCTGGGAAATTGACAATATGTCTAGCCCCATGTCAGATTTCAAAATTGAATATAAAAAAAAAATCTGTTTGCTCTTTTGAGAAATGAATTTCAGTGCAGAATTCTGCCTGGAGCAGCACTATTAACTGATTCATTTTGAAAAAAAAAAATTTTTCCCATGACAATATCCCTTTAAAGGTCACCAACCATTTTAAAAACCGTATATTTCCTTTTAATTTACTATTTTGCAGTTTTTAATTAACATCACAATATTAAAATCCCATGGAAAAATGCCACAGGTTTGCAATTTGTGGCACCCATCCATGGATATATGACTCACATTGCCAAAGATAAAAGTAAATGTAGATTTCTGTAGCGGGTAAAAAAAAGTCATAAAATGAGCATAAAATATAGAGAGTGATTTGTTCATTGATCCCCCAGTTTGTTAAATTGGCCCCATTGTTTTCATAAAATACCAAATTATTGACGCTTTGTTTTAGGATATTCATGTACATGTTCCTTGGTGGGCTTGGATTGCTTGTGATTGTTGGTCTGCATCAGCTGCTGGAATCCAGAAAGGTATGTTTATTTAGATTATCTGTTGGTAGCAAGAATGCAGTCATTATGTTTAAAAACAAAGATGGTGATTTCTCAGTGACCTTGCCTCAAAAATTCTCCAATACCTGATGGAAACTGACTACATTTCTTTGTAGCCCATAGTAAAGTCTTAGGGTGGTGACACACAGAGTTACTGCGGGCGACTAATCTCCCCGAAGTGCCTTCCCACCAGCAAGAATGTGAATCGCCAGTGAGATGGCATATATGTGACTTCGGAAAACCAAAGTGAAACATATGCCATTGTGCCGGCAATTAACATTTTCCCTGGTGTGAAGGGAATTTCAACCCTTAGGCTGATGGCACACGCGGAGATGCAGTTGCCCATAATAAGTCTGTGCTACCGCAGGCAACTAGTATTCTGCATATGCTTTCCCATTGGCAATAATGTAAATCACTGATGGGAAAATGTACACATTGCTTCAGTTTTGCAAAGTAGCCTGAAGTTTTTTCGCAAGGCAACTTTGGGCTACTTTGGAAGAACATGCGCTGTGTATGCATTCCCACCTCTGATTTACATTATTGCCAACGGGAGATTACTTGCCTGCTGTAGCCATAACCCTTAATGATTATGTAAATGTTGGTGCTCTTCCATAATTTACCCATATATTGATAAATCATGTTATGCAGGGATAAAGCCTATTGAGAGCTGTAATCCAACATCAAGATTGCATTCAAAGCAACACTGTTCATTTAAATCAGGACCAGCCCAAAGATGTAATAGCGCCATCCAGTGAAAATTCTGCATTATACAGATGGTTGTGGTAGTCACAGAGCTGCTAAAAGGAGGAATCTTTTACATCCGTAGTTAGAATTGGATCACCTCCTTTGTCTAGAGAGAGGGTTTTATGAAGTGGTTAAATCCCCTTTAAAGCTTGCAGAGTACTGCTTTCTCAACATTTTCTATGTAAAAACACCAGACCTTGTTGACTGAAGTTCTCCTATTCTGTGACATGAAACATTGAATGCATTCCATGTTGTCACTCGAGCCTGTATGTAACATACATACATGTACCTAAATATATAGTGAGTAAAGTACCCCTTCTTGTAAAATATAAGGATATTATAATTTACAGAGGAGTTTGATGACCATATACGGCCGAGTGTTTTTTATACAGGTCATGGAACTCCGAGGTGACTTCTAATATCCTAATATTTTGCAACAGGGGGTACTTTATTTATTATAATGCACAAGTTTCAGTGAGTCATATGGCAGAAATGACATCACTAATCTCTGATTATAACCATTGACATCCCTAAGCATCATTTATAAGGATATAAATTACAGGATACATTGTGTTTGCCACTACTCGGAATTAAAGTTAGTTTACAGTAATCGCTGCTGGAATTTATCTATATTTGGGCCATATGTAGCAGTTGCAGCACAGAGCAACCATTAAGGAATCGGAGACAAGTTGTTTGAAAATTTGTACTGACCACCATCCCCCTCTTCTACTTGGACTATTATAAACAAACAAGTGGGGGAAGTCCGACGTAAGGGCAACAGGCTGGAGTCAGAGCTCCGGCGAAAGTGCGGCTCTTTAGGTATAAATGGCGATTTCTAAAGTAGGAACGCGCTGTTTAGGATATATTTTACAGTTTGGTCCCATAGAGACATGACCAAACTGTATATTATATATATTTAGGTTGCTCTTGTCTCTATAAATAAAGTTTTCCTAAAACTGCCATGAACGTGACTTATAAATGATTGCTATTTCTAGAGCTACACAGTTTGGGCAATTCTAGCTTGTTATAAGAAATAAAGATTACCACTATTGTTTCTGCAGAGAAAAAGACCAGCTCAGAAAGTGGAGATGGGCACTTCTAACCAAAATGATGTGGATATGAGTTGGATTCCCCCTGAGACTTTAAGCCAGATCAGTATGTATCTTTGACTTTTGATGATAAATGTTTTTATAGCTTTTGATATGCACTGTTATGGCCTCTGTGTCATTCAAATGAAAACTGATAGAACATTTCAAAGTGAGTAGTATTGTACAAAGATTGATGTGTAGCTGAGCTAGCAAACTACTGTAATAAACCCTTCCACAATACCTAAACCTGAAAGCTTTCTCTCTTCATTATTCATAGCTGATTAAAGTATTTGCTGTGATTTTCTTATTATAATCTGTCCTATCCATCTTTTTCTCCTAATCTTTGCTGCTGTCTCTTTCTGCTTCCTTGCGGCTTCAGTGCAAAGTAGACGAGGTGAGATCACTTTTATTTTCACTTATGCGCAGTGCAATGATCTTCTCTATGGTGGTGCAGCCTGTCTGCTATTTTCTGTGGGTTGCAAAGTTCAGCTTGGCCATCACTTATCTGCTCCATGTAGGCTGAAGGGGAATTTGTGTATAGTGGTATAAATAGTCTATAAATGAATGCTGAAAGATAAGATACACTACAATATTTTCTATCCATTAATCTGTGATACTGCCACATACAGGAATTCATCATCACTTTAGAAAAAAAAAAACCTTCTGTTCCCAGTCTTCCTTTTTAAAGTTAAAGGGGTGGTTCACATTCAGTTTAACTTTTAGTATGTTATAGAATGGCCTATTCTAAGCAAATTTGGTATACGTTGTTTTTTAAATATTTATTTATTTGCATTCTTCTTCGGACTCTTTCCAGCTATCAAATGTAGTCATTGACCCCAGCAGCCAAAAATCTATTCTCTATAAGCTCTGCATTGTTCTTTTTTTATTCCTTATCTTTCTAGTTAGGCCCTCCTTATATTCCTGTCTGTCTTTCAAACCACTGCCTGGTTGCTAGGCTATATTGGACCCTAGCAACTAGATGGCTGCTGACATTCCAAACCTCAAGAAAGCTAAATAATTAAAAAAACGCTAATAAAATATGAAGACCAGTTGCAAACTGTCTCAGAATATCACTCTCTACCTCATACAAAAAGTTAATTTAAAGGTGAACAACCCCTTCTCCTTCAGTTTATCATGCCGGGCACTCTGGCTGACTTGCACATATCTGTGCTTGCACAAAAGGAAGAACAGTGCCAGAAAGAATTTGTACTGACATTTTCCAGGTCCAGTCGTATGGTTGTACCATTAATTTGGAGTTAAGCTGAGCATATAAGCCATAGTTACAAGGCATTGCTTTATACATCCAGCAAGGCAAGAGTTAAATACACACTGGGATTGCAGCATTTTGGGTTACAAGTTTCCAGATAAATGGCTCCATGTCAGTACCACATGCATTTTTTGTGGACTGCATAGAAGCTTATAAGTCTTTGTATTGATGGGGGCACGTACTGACATTGCTTTCTTTGTTCTCTGCAGATAAGGCTTCCCCAAGAAGATCTCCCCGCAAGCGAGGCCCCAAAAGACCGGCAGGATCCGATGAATAAAAAGACTTTTCACTCTGCAATTTTTGTCCACTAATTTTGCTCTCCTGCTACCCAAGACGGTTACCAGATTAAATCCAGGCTGGCAGCATCCAGTAGGAAGGGCTAGTCCATGAAACATTCACCCGTTGAACATGCATTCAGTTTTTCTCTCTCAATGATTTTACATGCCCCCCCCCACACACACACACACACACTGTTGGTCGAATCCCTGATTAAGTCACCATTTGAATGTTACAGTGAAAAAGCCAGCGTCCGATATGTGTGCAGCTTTACTGGCAGAATGGGGTGTTTTTGCATATGCTCCTTGCCTCTTATATATGCACAGAAAATGTCTTTAGCTAAATTTGGGACGTCTCTGCTAAATTGTGTTTCCTCAAAGACTTTCACTTCCATCTACGTGTCTGGGATTCCAGCAGTTCAGTGTGACAGATCACTTGTTTATTGGAGCCTTTCTGCTGCTAGTCATTGTTACTAGCAGGGGAGTAATGCTAAAGTTTGGCTGCAGCACATGAATGCACCAGCCAGTGCTTCATAAAGCTCCACGTGGTGCGGCTATTATCATAGCAGTGAAACTTTTCATTTCACACATATTTATGCCAAATTTTCCTCCGATATTTGTAATACGGGGGGGGCAGGAGGGGACTGAAAACATAATTTGCTGTACAGAATTTGTGCAGAGTTTTAAAGGTAAGATGCATTGCATTTTGGGAGAAAACAATGCCCACGCAGATCAGAAAGTTCATCAAAAACATGGGAAGCTGTTTTTTTTTTTTTTGAGGGGGATTTTTATTTTTTTTTTGTAATGGATGAATTGGCTTGCACATTGTTTGCCTATGTGTAAAAAAGAATAAATTCTTCAATAAATATCAAAGCTCCCTGTTTTTTGTATTACCGTGTACTTGCTTCTTATTCTTATTGCCAATTGATCCTGGTCATGTGGAGGAAAGTGATAGAATTCTTCAGGGGTTTACTGTAGGAATTACACAAATAACACTGGAAAAATTCTATATAACAGGGAATTTTAATTTTGCCACCCAAGAGGAGTATCGGTCTCGTGACTGTGTCCCACCAAGTGTTCTGCAAAATATATCTGAGATTCAGTTGAATTCCTGCATAGTGTATCCTTAAATGGGTAGTTCACCTTTGTTAACTTTTAGTATGTATAGAATGGCCAGGTCTAGGCTGCTTTATGTATAAAGGCATGATAAATGCAGGGCAATTCTAGATGAACTGGTGCCACATTATTGTGTGTTAAGGAACAGTAAAAATTAAACTGGGTAAATAAGCTGTGCAAAATAAAAAATGTTTCTAATCTAGTCTGAACGAAAGGCTGGAGTGAACTGATGTCTAACTATAATAGAAACATGTTTAATTTTGAACAGCCTCTCTATATAACCAGTTTTATTTTTGCACTGATCTGTGCTTATTACAGACTTTTGAATATAGGCTAAAAGCTGCGGTGCTTGGTATTTTACTGGCCACACCAAATAAATATAGGTTCTGACTTGATATCAGCTGATTACAAAATGGGCCAACTCCCTGTCAGCACATCCAAGAAGTTGCTCAGATAATTTTTATTTTATACTTTTTTTTTTTCATGGGCAAAGGCATGAGGAGATAAAAATAGCTGCCATGATTTTCCTCACCAATTCAAATGGGCAGATTGGCATCAGCAAGGATTGGCCATATGCCAAGAGCAGCCCACACACTTGCCATACATATGTCTTCAGTAAAGTTCTCTCTCATGGTTTGATGAGTAGAGGTGCAAGGAACTAGGGACATACACACACACACACACAATCCCCCACCCACCCATGCACACACCCACCACCGGATTAACAGAAAATATGCAATACGCATCATAACAAAATTAGACATACATGTGGGCACCCCAACAGAGATATTGTTGGTTATTTACTGATATCCGGGGTGCGCTTGAGTTCTGGGTGGTGCAGAGGGCAGTGTCAGATTGTGCAGTCCAGATGAGTTCTTTACAGGGTGGGAGATAAAGGCAAGGCCCTTTTGCACCCTGCTCCCTCTGCCACTCCTTACCCTGCACCTCCAAACAAACCTGTCCCTCACCATTACAGTGCTGGATAACCCAGTCAGTGCTGTATTCAAAGGGCATGCTGGAGCTCTGTGCTTTGAAACAAAAATATTAGACTGCCAGAACACTATGCCAAGTGCAAAATGGCCAATTGTGGCTTATTATTTCATACCTCCCAACTGCTCAACCCGCAGTCCCTCGTTTGTACTGGAGGAAGTCCCCTCTGCACTGAACAGCCAGAAAAAGAAACAACGTTTCTAACTTAATTGGCTTTTGGCAGAGCCCAGAACAGCCACAGCAGAAGATAAGATTTGTAACAATTTCTATGTAAGCAAATAAGTAACAATATAAGATAACAGGTTCCTTGGGAAACGTTGGACTCGCAGCTTAAAGGGCAATTCACCTTCATTAGCAAAACTGTAATAACTAAAAAACAAAAAGAAATATGTTCAAACGTTCATAACCTGCCAAATTTTGTCAAACGAACATGGTAATTAAAAATGTTGGGAGGTATGTTATTTGCAGTGTGCACACTGTGCTCTGGTATGTAAATGACGCCTAATCTTACATAGCAAGCTCACTCCACCCAAATGTTACTGTACTTGAATTCTCAGCATATTGTAACATATTATCATAGGCCATAACTAGACCATGTGGTAATTTTGCCCAGAACTCCACCTGACCCACTCACTACCACCAGATTTCCTCCTGCTGCTTACCCCCAGCTGTCAGCATATACTGGCCAGTTAGAAAAGGCAGCAGAGGCATGTGAATAGGGTCCTAATCCTCCCACTCCAGTTGCACCCCTTTATAAGTACCCTGTATAGCCTGTTGTTAAAAGTACAGGTATGGTATCTGGAAACTTGTTATCCAGAAAGCGCCCGCCTCCTATAGACTCCATTTTAACCCAATAATTAGAATTTTTAAAAATGATTTCCTTTTTTGATAATAAAACAGTAGCTTGTACTTGATCCCAACTTTATAGATATAATTAATCCTTATTGGAAGCAAAACCAGCCTATTGGGTTTATATAATAATTATGTGATTTTCTAGAATGAAGATCCAAATTACTGAAAGATCCATTATCCAGAACCCCCCAGGGGCCGAGCATTCTGAATAACTGGTCCCACACCTGTACTGTAGTTTTAGTGAGGTTCCCTTAAACACAAGGCAATTAAAGTAAAGAGCACCACCATGTGTTCAAATAGTGCAACAGCATCAGAGAGTCTCAGGCTTGGAGATGTGAGTAAGAATTAGACATATAGAAATGTAAATAACTATTTGACTCTTTATAACACGAGGCATTGAAATGTGAGTGCATTTGGGGTCGTTATTTGCATGTAGGGTAACTAAGCCAACATATGCCATTGCAGTTGGTAGGAAGAAAGCACTGTGTAAAAAATAGAGACCCCTAAATGATGCAGTGCTACAGAAATATGGTTCATATATCAGTATAGGGCACACGCACAGCCAAGGGTTATAAGCAGCTGGTATAGGAGCTGTTCCTGCTGGATTCTCTAGTATGAAATCTGTAGTAAAGGGGTTGGAAATGTAAAACTGATTCCTTTGTGCCTTAGCTTTAAGGTGCATCTAAGGTTTAATCTATGTCAGTTGGTAAGTATCCTGCACCAATATGAGATACTGTACATGGGCAGAATTACAATCAAATGATTGTCAATTTGGCATATTGGCATGTTGCACTTGCCTCACACAAACTTCACTCAAATACACCACATAGTCCATACTGACGCCCCCTGTTGGTTCAGCGATTCACTTCTCACCATGTCATACTCTGTGTAACTAAACATGCTGATCCATAAGAATATCTAAATTCAGCGTCACATTTGGCAATATTAAGAAAAAAGACATATAGATTTGTGGGTCACTGCCTTTATCAGTTGCAGAACTGGAATAACGAGATTTTAGCTGTTTTCATTCCACTTCCAGTGGAGCTGCTGCCATCAGAGCCGGTTCAGGCAGTAGATTGCACCTGCACACCTGGCCTCTCCACTTAATTATACACGGTGCTTGGGGTATAGGAGGACTGCCCCTCCACAATTCAGAAATAGCAAATTAACTCCAGCACACGTAGAATGCTTTAGGGCTCTTACACATGAGCGTTTTGACCTGCGCTCCCCTGCGTTCCGTTTTTTGGCGTTCAGCCGCAGGGGAGCGCAGGAATAGACGCAAGTCATTATTTCAAATGGGGCTGTACTCACTCTGGCGCGTGTAGGCGCCGAACGCAGGAAAAATGCATCATGTTGCGTCTGAACCTGCGTTCGGCGCCTACACGCGCCTGAGTGAGTACAGCCCCATTTGAAATAATGACTTGCGTCTATTCCTGCGCTCCCCTGCGGCTGAACGCCAAAAAACGGAACGCAGGGGAGCGCAGGTCAAAACGCTCATGTGTAAGAGCCCTAAGGGATTCTTCCCGTGTTTAATGTTCAAGCCAACACTACAACGTTTCGGGGGCGTACCCCGGAGGTATGCCCCCGAATAGTTGTAGTATTGGCTTGAACATTAAACACGGGAAGAATCCCTTAAACATTATACGTGTGCTGGAGTTAATTTGCTATGCCATCAGAGCCGGGCCAGACCGGCCAGGTTGCCTAGGTTGCTGCGGTGCTGGCTAAGTGTGCACACGTCGCTATTGCGCGGAAGCGTGAATCAACACGAGCGCATTCGTGGAATTGAAAAAAGACCGGGAGAGAGAAGACCGGACATGGGGTAGGTGACAGAGCAGGTACGTGTCTGTCGCCCCCCCCAGCTTTGTGCCCTAGGTAGAGCCCTGCCGGGTCCATTTTTTGGGACCCGTACCCGCAACCTGCACCCTGCATTCTTACCCGCTTGGAACCGCTACCCGACCCTACCCGCAACTACCTTATCCGCAACCCGGACCCGCTGACCATTAAGAACCAGGACATGATGTCATTGTAAACCGGAAGTGACATCATCGGATGTTGCCTTCAGGGCAGCCAGGGCGCCAGAAACGCCCCTGCCCACTTCTTAAGCCAAGTAAAGCAAAGTGAGTACTTTATCATCACCTACAGATGTGTTGTTTCTGCGTCATTCGAGGTACTTTTGAGCGCCAGTTATGATAGTGTTTCTTTCTTACCCAGAATAAGGATTCCAGGTTTAGGTGTTAATTGGGGAAGCCACAGTAATATGGGATCAATCTCAATATCTAGCTGAAGCACAGAAACAAGTAACAAAGAGCACTATAAAATATTTCTTTCAACCCCACGACACAGATCAAGAAGCAAATTGATCATTTCCTGGACCTATCTGAACTGAAGGGTGGTATTGATGCTGATATGAATAATATGTTGAAATTATGCCAATTTTGGCCAAAATTCATAAGGACCTGATTAATCCACCTGGCCATCCAATTGTGAATGGGGATAAATCATTTTCCAGCCATTGGTGGCAGGTGTTGACTCTTTTCTGCAACCAGTTGTTAAGTCGATTGCCACATGTTAACAGGATAAAACTGATTTTTTTTTTTTAAATAAAATCAAATATGTGAAAATGACCAGTGACATGCTTTCTTGTTCCATCGATGTGAATAGTTTATACACGTGCATTTCACATTCTTGAATGCAATTGATATGATGCTAAAATAGAATTCTTATGTAGCTTATTGGAGTTTAATCTAGATAAGAACTATTTTCAGTTTCAGGATCAGTAATAATTGCAAATGCAAGGAACAAGTATGGGGACAATGCTGCACCCACATACACCTATCTCTTTACACATGACATTGAGACCGGTATTTTCTCAAAGAAATATGCTTTCTGTGAGTATTTATCATTATTATACATTTGTGGATGATAACACTTCTTTATTTGGAAAGGGACTGAACAAAGACGTCTGTTATTGCCGAATACATAAATAGGGTACAGAGAATTATAACACTTACAATGGAGTATTATGTGTCTTCAGTTTATTTTCCGGATGTTGAAGTAACTAAACAAGGGAAGGATAAACAGACAAATGTAAAGAATATAGGTATATAAACCAAGTTTCTGTTCTGGTCCCCTCCTATTTATTTATATTCCAGTCTCTGATTTAAAGCACTGCATGGTTGCTAGGGTAATTTGGGTCCTAGCAATCAGTTTGCTAAAATTGCAAACCAGAGAGCAGATGGATTAATAGCTAAATAACTAAAAAAAAAAAATGAAAACCAATTGCAAATTGTCTCAGAATATCACTATACATCATACTAAAAGTTAACTCAAAGGTGAACAACCCCTTTAACAAAAACAAAACAGCTAATTCATTCTATGGGAGAAGCATTGGTGCTTGCTTAGAAGTACCCCCTGTTGGTGCAGTTTTCTATTAACATCAGCACCAGCCTGGAATATCAGGTACAGTAAGTGATTATAATGACTGGTGGTGCCTTTCTTATTCCTTTCAAATCAAATTTTTATAGAAAAAGTGATTGTGGGTTTATATCACATCAGGGCCAGAACTAGGGATAGGCAGAAGAGGCACATGCCCAGGGTGCAGTTGGGGGTGGCAGGCATGTACCTCTTCTGTCCCTACCCCTAGTTCAGCCCCTTTGTGTTCCCACCACATCGCTACTTTTACTGTTGTCCCCAATTGTTGGCGTGCCTGCATGTGAATGCTTGTCCATGGATTTCATGTGCGTGCTCATTTGTGCATGTGTGTGTGCCAGGGTGGGGGGGGAGCGATGTGTCTTGCTGGGTTGCCTAGGGCATTCTAGTACCACTCTGTACCACATTTCTATTGATGCAGTGCAATAATGGTGTCCTTAAAATCTAGTTTGCTTTATTATATACACCATGCACCTCACCTTAAAGAGTCACATCGAATATAATGTACTCAATCTTGGGGGAAATGCCCTGATTCA
Source organism: Xenopus laevis (assembly GCF_017654675.1). Classification (NCBI taxonomy): domain Eukaryota; kingdom Metazoa; phylum Chordata; class Amphibia; order Anura; family Pipidae; genus Xenopus; species Xenopus laevis. Next base: position 93,868,901 of record NC_054381.1, on the reverse strand, counting down.
GAACTGGAAGTGCCAATTACATTTCATACAGTTTTGATTGAAAAACTTTTTTTTTAGGAAGGGAACTGTATTGGATTTTGATTTGCTCCCAAAAGGATTAACGGAACAAAGAGGTTTCTGATTTAATTATAAACTGTTCCATTGATTAGCTTAACAGATGGACAGATGGGCACATGGCTGCCACAACATGGATTGTCCTGATCCTCTGCCACGTTGTACGGAGTCAGGTATCCTGATTTTTCATTTACTTTAATCTTGCAATATGTTTATGATCTTCCCTATTTTATTATCTATTATTTGAACTGTGAGCTATATAGGATCACAACATGGATCAATTATCACATGGACTACTGGCCACACACAGACTCTAAAGGTGGCCACACACAGGGAGATCCGCTCATTTGGCGATGTTGCCAAACAAGCGGATCTCTCCCTGAGATGCCCACATTGAAGTGGGCAATATCGGGCTGATCCGATCATGGGCCCTAGGGCCCAATGTTCGGATCATAATGCTGGAAATATGGGCAGGCGGATCGTGGGACCGCATAAACAAACAGATGCGGCTGCGATCCAACAGGATTTTTATCCTACGTGATCGGCATCTGGCTAACTTTCGGCCAGGTATCGATCGAGGGTGGCCCCATACACAGGCCAATAAGTTGGCGACTCGGTCTGTCGGCAGCTTTAATCGGCCTGTGTATAGGGGCATTAAGTGTGGTAGCACATGTAGCATTCCAGGGTGATTAGTTGCCCATATTGGCAGCATTTTGATCCGATCATTGGGCCCATAGGGACAAAAGTAGGAGTCATTTTTAGCATATTAAAGGAACAGTAACATGAAAAAATTTTTTATAAAAAATTAGTTTGCCCTTAACGAAAAACAAACACCAGCACACATTTAACTTTACATTCGCAAAGACTTTATTAAGAAATATCTTACTGATACTCCGCTTGCGCTCCTCTTCTGAAAAGGCGACATGGCGACGATCCGTCTGGCGGCGCTCGATTTCTCCTCCATGCCTTCTTAGCCAGGGAGGAGAAATCGAGCGCCGCCAGTTTTGCTTATTTATTATAAAAATTTTCCCGAAAATTAGCTTTGCAGGAAAAAATTTGAATTTCCTGATTTTTCTGGATTTTCCCTCACAATTTTCTCGGATTTTTCATCTGAAACTCCAATTTCTTATGCTTTTTGCCCGAAAAACTCAGAAAGCTTCGGGGTATTGCAGCGCACATGAAAAAATCATTGGGACTTCTCCCATTGACTTATATGCAACCTCGACAGGTCTGAGGTGCCAGATTTTCTGATTCACATTTTCCCATCCTCTGGGTTTCATAAATTATGAAAATTCTTCATTTTTTAAAAGTCCAATTTTATAGAAAAAAAAAAAATCACAAATTTTTATGCCCCATAGGTTCCATTTCAACAAGGACAAGATCTGCATAGGGTTGTTTATTGTACAATTTCCTCCCATCACCCACAAACATACTGAATTTATTAGCTCCTGATGACCCTAATGTCTGCAGTACTGAAAACAGCCCTAGGGCAGGGTTGATAAGTGAACAAACAATTTCTAAAGAAAGTTGGTCCTGGTTTTCTTTTGTAAGAAATTGTAACTTTCAAAAAGTCACAATTTGGTTTTAAAGATCCAATGTTTTGAACTAAAACCATAAACATTTCCAGATAGACAATAGACACCATCTGGGCAAAGTCACCTCCATCATCGCTAACACTGGCATTATACAATAACATTCATGTCAATAATATGCTTTCTACTTTGCAGCAGTCCCTTTCCTGTTACAGCAGGACAATAGGAAAGTCCATATGGAATTGGTTTGTAAAAATGGGAGTGGAATATCTGGACTGGCAGAGAACCCTGACCTCAACTCAGCATGACACCTGTGGGATGAATTGGATTTCTGTTTTTGTGCTAATCACACCATATCATCATATACCATATCAATGGCCAACATCTTATGAATTATATAGACCAATCCCAATAATGGATCAATATCTAGTGGGAAGCCTTCCCTAAAGGAGTATAATGTAGAGGCTGTTTTAGAAGCAAAGAAAAGGGCAACTTCATAGCTATGTCCTTGATGTTAAAAGGTGCCTGAAAAGCAGGTGCCCAGATACTTTTAGCATATAGTGTAGTAGAGGTAAGTCGAAAGAAAACTGGACATGCAGAGTATCAAATGTTTCACCATTTATCCACATGCCCACTGAGGCTCACTCAAAATAAACCCCAAACACAGGACATAAAGAAGCTCTTTTCAGTGAGTTTGGCAGAATTCAGAAAAGCTTTCACCAGGCAAGTTGAATTCATTGATTATAGAGGGGGGGGGCATGATACACTGGTTGATGCAAGTTAATCTGCCATTAAAATATTTCAAAAGACTGTTTTGGGCTCACCCATGATATATGGTCAGTTTGGTGAAAAGATATGAATATGGTAAGCAATATCTATGAGCGTGGGGGCAGTGCTCAGCAATTTCCATATGCCTGCTTTACATTTTGGAGGACTAAGGGGTTATTTAATACGCTCCGAATACCCGAAATCCGAAAAATTAGTGATTTTTTAGAATAGGCTTTTAAAAAAATCCCAAGTATAAAAACACGGCATCTCAAACCTGTCGAGGTTGCATAAAAGTCAATGGGAACAGTCCCATTGATTTTTAGTTGTGCCGGGGTTTTCGGGCAATTTCACAATGTTTTCGGAGCTTTCAGTTGAAAACTCATGAAAAAATTCACGAAAAAATCGTGATAATCAGAGTTTTTCCCACAAAGGTCATTTTGGGGAAAATGTAATAATAAATAAGCATTAAAAACCCGAGCGGGTTAGATCGGAGTTTGTAGCAGCCGATATTGAGATAAATTCGGACCTTCATAAATGACTTAATAATAAGTGGTTGCAGGGAGGCCCAAACCTTTGACACAAGTCCTCGAGCAATAAGGGGTGCAACATTCTCAAGAAGCTCTCAAATTTGTTTGTCTGAGAACTGTATATAGGAGGGGAATGTGGGTGTTTGCACCCTGCCCCAGTATTAGAGCTTCTGGAGTACAAATTTATAAACATGGTGGATTTTGCCCTATCATTAGTAAATAAGCGCTATGGTAAGGATCATCCCATTCAGTGGCATGCTTGTGCGGTCAGTAGCATCTTTTTGTAGACACTGTATATCTTTTTGTAATGACAAATGTGCTATAGGTATGAAGTGCCTTCAGCTTCCCCCCCCCCCATTTCAACTGCTGTTGCATAACTATGCAGTGATAACACAAACTTCACCCAGAAGCTCGATTTCTTCTTCTGAACCAGTTCTTCCAGTTTGAATTACAGGTATAGGATCAGTTATCCAGAAAGCTCTTAAAGTGGACCTGTCACCCAGGCACAAAAATCTGTATAATAAAAACTTCAAATTCATTGATTATAGAGGGGGGGGGCATGATACACTGGTTGATGCAAGTTAATCTGCCATTAAAATATTTCAAAAGACTGTTTTGGGCTCACCCATGATATATGGTCAGTTTGGTGAAAAGATATGAATATGGTAAGCAAGATCTATTGGCGTGGGGGCAGTGCTCAGCAATTTCCATATGCCTGCTTTACATTTTGGAAGACTAAGGGGTTATTTAATAAGCTCCGAAATGGGATCAGTTATCCAAAAAGCTCTTAAAGTGGACCTGTCACCCAGGCACAAAAATCTGTATAATAAAAACTTCAAATTAAACATGAAATCCAATTTCTATTTTTTATTACAGCATTCAAAGATGTTGTAAGCTCATTTAAACATCTCAGCTGTCAATCAAATATTGTTCTGCCTCTCCTCTATGCCCTGGGCATAGAGGCGGGGCAGACAATTACTTTCACTTTCCATTCAGCACTTCCTAGATGTCACTGCTCTCCACACATTCCCCCGTTCTCTTTATAATTTAATTGTGTAGCCAGCGCATGGGGATGGACATATGGTCCCCCATTCTGGTGCACAAACAAGATTCTGAGATGATGCAAGGCTTGCCTTAATAACAGTGTGCACAAAATGGCTGCTACCTGCTTGCTATAATTTTAAAATCCCATACTGAAGCAAGCAAGATTCAAATAATGTATATAGTGTAATTAAAGTTAATTTTGCTTGACTAATGTGATAAAATAGGATTTTATATGATTTCCTTTTTCTGTGTAATAATAAAACAGTACCTTATACGTGATCCCAACTAAGATATAATTAATCCTTACTAGAAGCAAAACCAGCCTTTTGGGTTTATTTAATGTTTACACAATTTCCTAGTATGATGAGCCAAATTCTGGAAAGGTCTGTTATCCTGAAAACTCGCATTCTGGTTAACAGGTCCCATACCTGTGTTAGCTGTGAAAAAAAAGTCAGAAGCCTTGTCAATTTTAAATATAAGATTTTATTGCTTAGATTGTTTGATACAGGACAGCTTTCATTTTGAATTTGGAAGTACTGTACAAGTGAATAAAAAGGAGAAGTACCAATACAATGTGATTCTCTGTTCATGTGGCATAGACCAGTCTTGTACATAACGCATAGCAGCAGTTTACTTTCCCTTTAGAAAAATATGAGCTTCTAGGTATTTCATATTATTTCCTGCTAGAGAAAATTGGCTGTAATCACGGAGAGTGATATCCACTGCAGAGATACAGGAAGGAAACAAAATAAAAATCATTGTGGAACTGGAATTCCGACTGTTGTGTAGGCCAATTTATCTGAACATAGGCAGACATGGGAAGGGCCCATTACTGCAAGTATGGCAGAAGAGCAGCTCTCTTGCTGGGGTGTTCTACAGCTCACAGCACCCCTCAATATATGAAACCGACGGTTGGTGGTAGAGTAGCGGTAATTCACCCAGCGGGTGAGCTGCCAGTTCGACATACCAGCAGTGTTGTATTCACAGTCAAGTGCTTATTTGTAGTGATTCAATTAGCTCAGTTTTACAGATCTCTTGCAGTTGATTTGAAACACAGAAGTGACACAATAAAATAACGCATAAGATTAATTTTTGCAAAGCCCTGAGAGGAAAACAGAAAAATAAAAAAAGGGAAAAATATTGGCCAAACGCAAGCTAAAACTAAGATTCATCCAGAGTTTAAACACACAATACATTTCACAGCTTCATATAGAAAAGGGGCAGATGTGGCTGGGAACATTATCACCTCTCAGTCAAACTCATTTGTGTAGAAATGTTCATAAAAAAAAAGAGAAGACCTTCTATTTCTGGGTGCAGTTACATTTAAATAAAGCTTTTACTGGAGATTGGCTATTGCTAACGTGTGTCCCATGGCTGTGCAGGCTACAGAACATGCTCCTTGTAGCACGGGTGATCTAAAACTTAAAAAGACCCAGGGCTGTCTGCAAATGGGATTGAGAGGAACATTTGGTGTAGAAAATAAGGGATCATTGGTTCAATCTGCTTTGTGTATTCACCTGAAATAGCTTTTTTGGGTCAATATATTTGCACTTTTGTGTTGCTCATTGTATTCAGTAATATATTAGTTTTCATCTACATAAAACTCTGTTATTCCAAACCTCAATGGCAAAGGTTTGCTAGCTGCTACAGTGCCGTCTTTAGCATCATTTGATTGTCAACAAATACACAGCATGCATGCTTTACTTAATTCTCTCTCAAATTATGACCTTTATATTGCTTGATTGGTTAATGCTGAGTTAAATGGGGTGCAAAATATTTCCCCCTGCAACTACGATGTCTTGGGATGGCCTTCTGCTTCTCTAGAACCTCACCATGAGAAGAGTGCTGTGCTTAAAGACAATAGTCTATACTCCAGGCAGGGGGAAAGGTTCATTAAAACAGGATTTCTCCTGTTACCTATTGCCAATATTGTGCAGTGAATCAATATATGCCAATTGCAACAACGTGGTCTAGTATAACTGTCAAGATGGGCAAAGCCAGTGCAATAAATAAACAGGCATGGCCCTCTGATTGCATTGCTTAACTAGGGAGACAATAAAAAAAACAAAACAGTAAGGCTGAACAGCACAGTGTTATTAAATACTTTGGACAAAGGGATAACTAAAATGCAGTGCTAGGACCCCAGGGTCCAACAAATGTCATTCTTGAGAGCTTGATACAAACTGAGAAGAGCAATTGCACAGCTACAGTAGCGTCCATTTTTATCATAGTAACAAATAATTTGCACACGCTTTTGTATCTATGTGTGTAGATTATACACACATATAAATACTCCAACACACACATATGTACACATCATTTTATAGACTCATCTCGAGCACCAACCCAAAAATACCCCAGAAGAAAAGTCTCTTTATACATTTCGTTTCTAGCGACTCTAGTTTTACCAGTAGTAGGACATTCTTGGCCAAATGCATACAGGGCCAAGGTAAAGGTAAGGCATGATTACTGATACTGGAAGACAGAACTCTTTGCTTGTTCTCAATAGCCGTCAGGCAGCCGCGATGATCTAAACAAGATCCTCAATTATAGGACACAGAACAGTCTGAATGGAGTTCACGTACAGGCATTGGCTCACCCTGCGACTAGGGTTGATAACAGTACGGTAGGAATGGTGCCATGCAAAAACTTGGGGGGTTGGAAAAAAAAACAAATATTTATACATATATATTAATACCAAGTTTTGAAGGGCAAATATTGCCCAAACAGTTCTGCAAATGCAGAGACTAGTAAGCTGTTGAATTCAAGCAAACAGAATCTAGGCAAGGGGGGGCAGAGTTAATGTCCACTCGTTAGAATGTTTCGGTCGAATCCACTGTGCTCCACTGGAGGTAGAACAATAACTGAACAATTCAGAAAATATACGAGTGGAATCAAGTAGTAAATGTGAAAGCGATTTTGTTTTTCCTGGTTGTACGGCACATGCCAATTTTGGTGTGTTTGTATCCAGCATGAGTCTTCTCTTAGTTCATTCCTGTATTGCTAAAATGAGCTGGGAATTCTAGAGAGAGGAGAGGTCACGAGTAGAAACGGTGGTGGCGGTGAGGGGGAATCAGAAGTGGTCCACTGTGCGACCTCCTTGTGTGTCCATTAACACGCGTTCCTTTCTTCCAGTTATTTGCCGTAGACCTGAATGGCTTCCACCACAGGAAACAGTGTTCTACAAGGGCAAGCTCTGTCACACAAATACAAGTTCATCATAATGCTTCACTTGAAACAGTTCTCTTTGTATATTTCTTTAAGGTAATATTCTTTCAATAAAAAAAATATATATATTTGAAAACTGAAAAATACGTTTGATACCAAAAGATGTAATAAAGTAGTAAGGCACTCAGAATCAGTACAGAGTTTTTGCATTTAGCTGAAAAGTTATGGCACTTGTTATGGCTTGCCATACTCTCTTAGTTGTAAATAAAAAAAATATTGCTTCAAAAATGATGCTGTTATCATTCTTACTAGGGATTCAGAGTTATTTCCCACATCACTGGCTCAATTTGCTCCCATACTGGGCTGGGTGTCACACTCTGAGGTGGTAAAAATCTTAGAAAGTAATTTTTTTCCTTGAATTACTTGAAAGCTTTTGCAGTTGGGGGTGCTTGGCTTTCTTTAATAAAATCTACAAAGAAGATGGTTTAAGGATGCTGCTCCAGATGTGTTCCCAGTTTAGCACAATTCCTCGCACACTCGTCTCCTAACAGGATCTTTTTGATTCTGGCAAGTTCGGGTTGTTAAGACTAGTGGGTGTATCACATTCATCAGATGTAAGATGTGTGTTGCTTTGTATGGAGTCTGCATCGCTTTCTTCTTCACACCTTGACTGACGGTCCTCCTTATCACAGTCTTTCCCTGAGCCCTTGAAATCTTTAATTTTCTGGTGTATACGCTGGTGGCGAACCAGGCTATGTTTCAGAGTGAAAGTGCGTTCACAGGTCTGACATTTATATGGTCTTTCACCTAAACAAAAAGGAAAGAGAATGAAATGATATTTCTGGAAGGAATTGTTTTCTCATGCTCATCAGATGAACCCTTCATCTATTCCACTCAAGCTAGTCTTACTAAAGCTTTTTATCAGGGATGGCTAGCCCCAAGTCCTCAAGCTGTCACTGTACTACAACTTCCAGCAGCTGACAGCTGTAAGACTCAAATATAAGCTGACAGTTATCTTCCTCTCATACTCTTCACACAAATTTAAAAGAACTACATATGGGTTGGAGTTCCATGACCTGTATGAAAGCACTCCGACTTTGGCCTTGTGCCTTTACAATAAGGGGTATAATATTAACTCTATATACAGAATATATATAGAATACTATGTTACTTGACAATAGGCTAGTAGAGTTCAAAAAGTCAAGGATTATATATTGCCTGGAACTCAAAGGTCAGCATTAGCTACAGAAATATAGCCCGTATTTAAGTCTGTTTTGCCTATTAAGGAGATTGAAACCATGTTAAAAAAAAACATTTTTACTTTCTTTACTGAATAAGAAACCTATCCCCCAATTAAAAAATTAACATTGTCTTTATTTTTTTCAAATCGCAGGATTCCAAGTATCAGAACAGGAACAAATATTCAGCACAACAGTGTTACAGATATAATCTCAGTAAAGTTTTCCAATTCATGTAGGACTTCAAGTTGCATAACTTTTATGGTCGTGGTATTTGTAGTCCAAAAGCTATTATGAGAACAATTGGTGTGTGCAGCAAGGTAGCTGGTACATGTGATCTGTAACGTTTTTAATGAAAAACACAATTGCATGCACATTACTTCCCTGCCGGTCAAAAGTATGATTATTTCTCTGTAGAGAGGGTAGGTGGGAGAAGGTAGAGGGGTGACATCAGTGCAGAAGTAAAGAGTGACTGAAGTTTATCAGGGCACAAGTCAGGTGACTGGGGCCACCTGGGAAACTGACAATACTGTATGTCTAGCCCCATGTCAGTTTTCCAAACTAAATATAGAAATACCTGTTGGCTGAATGGATCTGGCAAGAAATAGTGCCATGATAAAAAATAGCATGTTAAGTGAGAACAGAGGTTTCTTTATAAGTAATCCTGTCTTATTGTGCTGAACTATATCTAATGTGAAGTGACCTGTGCTGAACTTAGAAGGAGACAATAGTGATTTTAGTATGCTTACCTGTATGGGATCTCATATGTCTTGTTAAATCCTGCAAGGACCAGAAGCGTTTGCTGCAAACAGTGCATATTTTTTTCCGTTTATCAGCTTTTGAAGATGGCTTTGATTCATTAGCTTTGGACTCCTTGTCATCATCACTTTTTTCCAAGGATTTCATTTCCGTGCATTCTTCAGCTGAGGCAGGGTCTCCTTCCCCCTTATTCTTTGAGTCTAATTCAATCTCCATGGGAGATTGTGATACTTTTAGATCAATGGGGTGCTCTTCCTCCATATCCTCAACTTCTGCTACAACGTTACCCTGAGAAGGCTGGCAGGCAGAAGTTAACACACTGTTATTATCATCATCGTCATCATCTCCTTGGCTCTTATCTGCTCCCTTGTTTTCACATGAATGGGCCTTTTTGTGTCTCCCCAAAGTAGCAGCAAACTTGAAGTTTTTTCCACAAACATCACAGGCGTTGCCATTGCTGCTGGCAGCCTGCTCACTTGCAGATAGCTTAAAGTCCATTAGTTTACTCGCTAAATTAAGATCAAGACTTTTGTTGCTTACAACATCATCTTCTAATTGTGCATTGTATTCATCTGGTTCCACTTTGGTTTCTTTCTGGTTATCCGACGGCTCATTTTCCATTTGTGGATTTTGTGATGCAAGATTGCTCTCTTGGGTTTGATTTACTTCTGTTTTATCTTTGTCAACAGACGACAGGTCTAATGCATCAAGCTCAGTAGAGGACATATCCGCATCTGATTGGCTATCTGCAACAAAAACATGTACCTTGGTTTTAATGAAGGTGTTTGTACATTGTACCAGATGGTTTAAAGCAGTCATATTTAGACTGACATGCACAAGCCATATCCAGTCCTTCAGTGGATTTTTATGGGTCTATCCTACCCAAATGCTCAATTAAGGAGGCAGTATACCCCTCGTACAACATGAGTTTGGTAAATACGGATTTTGCACTTTTTGACTATTGTTTAAAATACACAATTCTGTGGTCTTAGCTATTTCTTGAGCTAAACAGGGCAAATAGGGAAACTGAGGCTACTCCATGTTAGGTCCTTGCAAGGTAGACAATGAGATTACCAGTGCACAGCTAAGGGTAAGGGCACACGCTAAGATCCAGGAGATATAGTCGTCCGTCGATAAATCGACTCTTCTTCGGGTGACTAATCCCCCCGAAAAGCCTTCCCGCCGGCTAGAATCTAAATCGCTGGCGCACTGGGAGGGCTTTGTTTTTTGAAGTCATCCGAAGTTGCCTCACGAGGAAACCCTCTGCATAATGGACTCCTGCTTAGCTACAGTCACAAAAGGGAAAGGAGGTATGTAATCTAATTATCCACCTCTTAAGGACCAAACAAAGAGTAGCTACAAAAAACACAGATTTTTTATTATTAAAACAATATGCAAAATGTATGTTCAACAAAAGCCCTATTCATTAAATTACTACTGAACAAGGGGGTATGCTGCCTCGGATTCTCTGAATGACATCATCACCCATGCAAGCTGTTTTTATTAGAGACAAGGGGAAAGTAAACCCAGATAAACAACTGATGCATAAATACACACACCAATCATTACCCACTGAGAGGTACCCGAGACATTTCCCATTTTTGTCTGTTGTGATCCTAGGGAATTTGATTTCCCTAGTCTAAAACAATGTTATTAATCCCATGGCCTGGTGGGTTTAGCAAAAGAGTCATAAAACATTTTGTGGGAAATCCTGGTTTAATATCCATTATTTAGCCTAAAAATGATAGGCAACATTTGACACTCTAGCTATAGAAGAACCACAACTCCTGGAATCATTTCAAAACAGCATAGTAGCACCGAAATCCTGAGTTTAGGTGTAATTGCAGAATAGTTAGACCACCAAATGTTGCCTTACCCTATTAAGTTTCAAATAAACACATTTTTTTTTCCTTTGGGTGACGGATAATCACATGTTGAGCCTTAATCAAAACATTCCTACACAAATGAGGAGATCATTTTAAAAACAATTAAATTGTTAAGAAAAGGTCTGGACTATTATAAAAGATACTAAATGAGAGAGGATCAAATAGTGCTGAAAATTCTAAACCCACAACTGAAAACTTCTAGAAAGAGGATGCATATTAGTAGCACAGACCATGACAGGAAGAACATGTGCCTGCCACATGCTAAAAAAGACAAAGACAGAGTCTATTATGTTATAGTGCAGAAGTCACCCACTACCCCACCCAGAAAAAAATAGGTGGGATTCAAAAGTATTAAGTTTGCACTTCTTGAATGCAGAAATGCTTTTACTAACTGTTTAGCCTGCATTTAAGGCAGGAACGTCCAACCTGCACCCCTCCATCTATACAATTTACAACTGTTTACAACCTTTGAATATGCAAAGGTGCTGTGAGTTGAGAACCACAGACTGGACATCCCAGAGAAAGATGCAAGAAAGCCTAAACAAGCTAAAACTGCTACCTGTGCTATCATGAGATCCAACATCACTTTCTTTAGACAGGGAAATTAGACCGTTTCTTCGCAAGGCCAGGTTGGCAACTCCATGCTTACGTAAGAGATGGCGTTCACAGTTAGATTTGGTAGAAAAGAAGGCATCGCATTTTGCACATGGGAAGGGCTTCTGACCTGAAGCAGGAAAAAAAGGTTTGTAATTTGCCTATGTGCAATAGATCTTACAATGCTTTAGGAATATGCAGGCTTTACGGTAACAAATTATCAGCAGTAAGGGTTAAAGCAAAAGGAGGAGGAGGGAAGCTCAGGGCAATCAATATACTTTAGAAACAAGAGACCTTGTCTAGGCTAGCTACAATAGAAGCATTATAAGCAACAACTCTTCTTTAATCTTCCTCAAGTTGTGCGTTTTGGTGGTAATTAACAGCTAAATCTGCATTAGCAGATCTTATGCCCCAATCTTAACTCTCAAGCTGCCATGTGACCTCTCTTTGCCTAATTACATGGATACCTTGCAATCTCTATTTCATCCTTTTGGGTGTAGGGAGAATGGAAATTGCACCCTATATAACTTCAATGAAATTACACAGACACAGTTATGGAGCCTGAACTTTGTCTGTAAACCAGGTAACTCCAATAAGTATCAATGGAGTTGAAATATAACTGCAACATCCAAATTGTCAATGTGTTATAGAACCACAAAACCAGCCACTGTGCTCCAGTTTATAAAAAACATCAAAATATTAAGTTATGTTTACTTGAGAATTCTATTCAATTGATGTGCAACTGGTATCATTTTATATTGAACTTCCTATTACAAAATTCAGATAAATAGAAGCGAGTTTAGCTAAATAATGCTGCTTTCTTAACTAGTTATTTTATAATATGCAAACACAGAAATTATGCTTGTTCAGTGAGGACAACTACTAGACAACTACAGGAAAGTACATATTGGTTTGGTTTTCAACCAGATATTGGTCGGGTTGGAAGGTCCCCATAAATGGATCAATAAGCTGCTGACTCAGTCAGACATCTTGCCCTATGGCAGCCACAAATTTGATATAATTATACAATTAATTTCTTTTTTGTATTGTTGCATATTTTTTACCTTGGAAGTTCTTACCTGTGTGAGTGAGCATATGCCTTTGCAGAGAGCTGGCCCAGGGAAAAACGCGAGGACAAAATGGGCAGGTGATTTTCTGTAAGGAATTGGAATAGGAATTCCTTTTTCCTCTTTTATCTTCACCGCTGTCTCTGTCTTCCTCGCTGGTTCCATTTCGGTCTATGCTATGTTTGAGGTCCTCAGTAGATTGAAGGAAAGGACTGAACTTATTAGTGTCTGTAGTGGCTAGCATTTTTTCAATACTTGCAAATTCCCCACTAGACTCAAGATCTAGACCAGGAGTTGTTTTCGGCTTGTTTTTTGTTCCTTTCTTTCGCCCTCGTTTTTTTGCTCCTATGACCGCAGCATCATTGCTGTTTGAAGTAGCTAGGGTTGCAGCAGGTTGGGGAGCATTGCAAGAAGCAGCAAGTTCTTTGTGAGGGATTGTCGTTTTGGATTTGGAAGACCCAGATTTGTCAGTGGCTGGTAAACTATTTGCATTTACCTGAGAAGCTGGATTTGTAATATCAGTCTTTAACAAAGCAGATGCAGATGATACTGATGAAATTATCTGTGCAATGGATGCTAGGGGAGGAAGTTCTTCAGACACTGGAGGCTTTGGCAAGAGAGGTGGTGGTTTAGGCCTCAATGGGCGCAGAACCGTTGCACTACTAAGAACAGCGGGAGAAATGATTGGGACGGTCAACTGCAAAGGGGTTTTTACAGATTTGGAATGTATGACAGCTGTAGCTTTGTCTGTGTTTTCATTGGCACTTAAGGAAACAGGGCATGGTTGGCAGTTGTAAAATGGTCCTGCAGACACAGGTGGAGTCACTGTATTTGTTGGTTGAATCGGAGAATCATCTATGTCCTGTCTTGCTTGTTTAGGGATGGAAAGATCAATAGGCTCCATGATGTCCTCATATGAGACTGCAGGTGGACTATAGACATTTTCCTGCTTGATTTGGAGAGCAACGAAAGTCTTATTCTTTTTTGAAAAATCCAAGGGCTCATCAAGATCTACAGTATAGTCAGTATTAGGTTCAAGTTTTAATGGACAATTTGCCACCCTGCCATGAAGAAAGCCATTGTGGGATGGCATATATGCTGTAGGCTTCCGATCAAGGTAAGAGCTATCTGCCATAACTGGGGGACCTGATCGAATATGCTCAGGACTACGCGCTACAGTTAAAATATGACTCTCAATTTCTTTCTCTTGCACATTCTGATGTTGTTTAAGTATGTGGTGTATACAATTTCTTTTAGCAGAAAATGTAGTTCCGCACTCTTTGCACTCGAATGGCTTCTTTTTCTGAAAATTGTTGTGGGTCCTCATGTGTATATGAAGGGCACGATAGTTTTTCAAGTCTTCACCACAGCATTTGCAAACAGTATCTGGCGAACAGAGTACATCCACCATTTCAGCTGTGTTTGTAGACAGATAATCGATATTCTTTTCAATTTCTTTTCTGGTGATTTTAAGGTGTTTCTTACGGAGGTGTCTCTCACAGTTGGCTTTTACAGTAAAAGGGTACTGGCAAATCTTACATACGTATGGCCTTTCTCCACTATGTGTGCGCATGTGACGAATTAATGCTGCTTTGTCAGCTGCAATATAGTCACAAATGTTACATTGATATGGTGATATACCCAAATGGGTGCGGATATGAGCCCTTAAAAGACCTGAGAATGTAAATACCTGATCGCAAAACCGACAAGGATAGAAAACCTTTTTTGCTTGGGTTGTTTTTTTGTTGTTTCCTCCAGAAATAATTGCTTTCAGATCACCTTCAGTTGCTTCTTGCTTTATTTTGGAGTCTAAATCCAACGGCATGAATGCTTCTATAATACTGTCCTGTTCAAGTTGAGTTTTTAACTCACACTGACTCAAAGCATCAGGTAACTGTGAATTCTGATTTGAAGCGCTATTAGCTTCAGATCTTGACTGTAAAAATATGGCGCTGGTAGGAGATTCCACTGCACTCTTATTCCTCAGTTGCGGGGGAGGAAGGCTTGGGCTGATAGAGCCTGGTGATGTCTGCTGAGTGTTTACAAGTTGGGGTGGAGTAGAGACAGCAACAACTGTACGAGGGGCCACCAGTGGCTTTGGCTTCAGTAGAGGCATGTGCTTGAAGGCTTGAGGCTGAGTGCTGCCAGGTGAAGTTTTTGCCAGAGGTGGGAAACTAATTTGTGGGGGAGCTGAGGCGGCCATCTTTAATATCTGCTGAATATCAGCAAGCTCCCCAGAGATGGGTTTCACAACAATGCTGTTGTCAGGTTGAATGGTAAAGCCCTTTTGAAAAGGCTGAAGGGAAAGCAGCTTCACATCCTCTTTCCTTGGAGGAAAAATTGAGAATGAGCCACACACAGAAGGTGCTTCTATAGGTGACATTTTCAGTAAGCTTATACTACCAATGTCCTGAGATAGGTTACTCTTCAAAGCTTCTAGCCGCATTGCCTCAAAACAGTCTGGCATGTGGTCTTCCTGGCTAGCAGGTTTGACATCTTTGGTTTGCTGCAGGCCCAGGGCTGCCATATATGCTTTCTGGTCTTGAGCTACCTCAGTTGCACCTTCATTCTTGTGCTTACTGTTAAGTTGGCCTTCTTGATGAGTTTCCATGTGCAGCTTCAAAGCAGAGATCATCGGAAATGCTTTATTGCAAGTTTCACAGATGAAGCGATGTAAATCACTGATGCATCTTCTTAAATTTGTCTCACACCAGACCTATGCCAAATAAGATAGAGGGACAAGGGATAAAGTTAATTATAAACACTTGGAATATTGGTGTATAAATTTTGAAACAGATTAGAAAACTCAGTGAAGTGACATTAAACCATACCGATATGTACATAGTGAGAACAGGTGAACAAAACTCCAGCAGCTATTTTTTATGTACAGCTAATAATTTACTGTATGGTTCAATAGTAATTGGTAACAGCAGTTCTCCTGGAGAGCGACAGGGTTAAACATCTATCTAGGACTAAGGGCAGGCCAGGGTTTTTTCTCCAGATGCCATTTAAAGCCATGTGAACTGGGGATTATGGTGATAAGCCCTTTACTGCTATAGAAACCCAAAGAGCATTGCATGTAGTACTCTAGTCTATCGCACAGAGCATAAAGCTGATCATCTTCCTTTGT
This sequence comes from Xenopus laevis, assembly GCF_017654675.1. NCBI lineage: Eukaryota > Metazoa > Chordata > Amphibia > Anura > Pipidae > Xenopus > Xenopus laevis. Next base: position 93,853,134 of record NC_054381.1, on the reverse strand, counting down.
ATTGGCTCGTTTTTAAATAGCAGCTTAACACAAGCAGCACTACATTTCTGGAGATGGCTTATTATGTATTTAAAAGATGAGATTAGCTCTCTTGATTTTATACCAATTACAAATAATTAAGTTTTAAATGACCTTGATGTAAATCTACATATCCCGATATATTAACAGGCTTGAATGTGAAACTAATAGGCTGTTTCCATTATGCCATAGGACATCTGTTTTTACCTAGTGGATTGTAATATAGATATATTTACCGATATCATTCTTTGCCTTCCAGATGTTAATTACAATTCCCAGCATCCTTTCAGATGTTAACTACAACTTCCAGCATCCTCAACAGTATCACACTAAAAGCACCACTGAGTTCCATAATCTACACAGTCACTACAGGTCACTTCTATTTATAGATCAGACTGTTTAACACGATTTACAGAAAACATTAAGCACCACAGTGAGATTGTTGTTAAAAGGTCTGTACCTGAGAAATAATAGGAAACTTCCTGCCGGAAAAGTCAGTGAAACTCAAATCATTGAATCCAGCAGGGATGTTAGGGTTATTCTGAATGAAAGGTTTTCCAGATGCATCTTTAGGGAGCATTTTATGGATTACAGCATTGTGGCGCAGCATACCCCGATGGGTACGGAATGAAATGCAACAAATATCACACCTACAAAAAAAAAATCAGATTATAGCACAAGGACCTTGTTAAGTGCAGAAAAATTGACATCTGGGCCACGTGGACATAACAATGAATGATTTGCAGAGCAAGGTATTGTAAAGGTAAGTTTCAGCATAGACGTTCATGTTACAATGGACCACCAGAATGACTGAAACACACACAAGCCTCTTCCTCACTATACTGCTAAAAAGCATTTGGATAAAAAAAAAGAACTTCATAAGACCATTGAAGGATTTGGAGAGCTAAAGTTAAGAACAGCAAAGGCCCAAAAGGAGGCTTGGCTTAAAATTCTGTTTGGAAAAAGAACACACCCAAATATTCTCCCTAAATAATGTGATATCCATAATTGCTTTTTTGTAAATTACTTTAAAAGAATAGGCTGCATTTGTAATGATTAGGACTTGATTTATAATGCAATAATTAAACCATTATATTTCCCTCTCACTGCTTTGTGCACAAACGTTAATATATTACCTAAGTCCAACAAAACATCTTAAAGAGCATGTCTAAAAAGCATATTGATATTAAGGAATATAACCCTGAATAATAACAAGTCTTAGCTATTTTCTGTAACTTTCTGTGCCGAGGATTGGTTTGCTTTAACACATCTCTATCAACACTTGTACCAACCCCTACCAAAAAGGTCACAATTCTAATTGCTGCAGTCCCTTCTCATTTAGGGTGAGACAAAACCCAGCTGTACCTAAAGGGTTGAAATAAAACACCTCTCAGGCTTCAACTTAAACACCTGTTGGTGTGTCTTTAAACCCATTGCCTGGAGAGCCAGCATGAAAAGACATCTTACTGCAAACCATATACATTCTAAGCTTTATTTCAATAACAATGAGGGCAATAGTAAAAAAAAAACAAACTGGCAGTTTTAGGAGGCAAACAGTATTTGCTACCCTTGCATGAGCCTATCACTCCATAGGGCAGAATGTGTTTCACTACACAAAGCAGTCAAACACATTCTGATGAACTGACACAGTTATCAGGTTTGATAAATATTTCCATTTGTTTCAAAATTTCCTGACTGTTAAGCTGGCCATAGATGTTGAGATTTTTAAAAGATCCGATCCTCATCGCAAGACCACGATTTTCTTGGAATGAATGTACGATCGTATGAATTGACCATCAACTCAAAAGACCAATTTGCCAGGAAAACATAGGGAGCTGCCTGGTTGGCCCTGTAAACATAGATAGATTGCACTGGGACCGACAAAGATTTTTTGACCTGGCAGATCGATTTACTGACAGATCAGTAAGATGTACGATTGTATGAATCCCACTAACCGCATGATAATTTAGAAGGATTGGTCGGACTTCTCTAAAATTGGTCGTTCGGCAAGAAGAATCGTCGTGTCTATGGGGAGCTTTAGGAACATTTGCTTGGCAGTCAGGAAAGTTTTGCTATTCAACCAATTACCAGGTAATGGCATAAATAGTTAAGAACATTAGGTTCAATCAAATTAAGTTTAAATTCATATGGAGTCTGTGATGATATCATATACTTTAATTCTGTTGACGTTATACTGACTGCATGTCTTGAAAATCAAACTGTGAAAGCTATTGGTATGCAAGATGCTGAAAACATAATCCACGCAATTTATATGTATTCTTGCTTTCAATCTAATTCACAAATTTATACAAATAAAATAAAATAAACTAGGAAAAACAAGTGTATCAAACATGGAAAATCATATAATCTGGGCAGGCAACACCACTATGGAGCAATATTTGTAGGGGTGAGGGCAAGATGAGCACATAACAATTCACTTCTCCTGCATCACTGTTTCACATGATTCAGAGACACCAAGCAGCAGCAAACACATGACATATATTCATGCAAAAGCCTTTTCTATCATCTTTCAGTATAAAAATACATATGTGTGCACACATAACCCATCCTCCTTTACTCTGAAACCATATCATTAGGGCCTCCTATTTTAAGGCTGCTGGTTATAGAATGGGCATCCTGCCACTTACATTCCAGACACACTGATACTGTTTTGGTGTGACCCATACACAGGGAATTACAAGGCTCTAGCATAAGTCAAACATTCCTGCCACTGAACTGAAAGTGAAGCATTTTTTTAAATTTTTGTTTAAAAGGTAACCATGTCTTTAGTCTTGTCCATATATGTAAAAATGTATGAAAATAAAACAAGACCCTGCAGACTACTATTAAAACAAATATACTTTATCCCTCTTAAAACTGTATATAAGCAGCAGGAAGCAGAGCCAAATGGTGGTTCTCTAACAGAGTCTTCGTATCAGTAGTACATTAACCTAAAAGCTCTTACAAATCATTTTTACCTATTATACACATTTTAAAATATAGCACCATTTAAAAATTATATATTAGAAAATATTGTTATCTAATGTTCCAATGAACAAGAGATGGGGTGTGGCCTTGTTTACACAACATGGCATATACAAGATAGCATACATGCCTGCATGATACAAAGCTTAAACTCTGGCTATACTCTGCTTTACACTCCTTGCTTTAACGTGAATATGGCTTGATACAAGACATGCTCAGATTTGTATCTCTCCTGCAATCCGCAACTGGGCAAAAACAAAACACCACAAAGGCAGTCATATACAATCCTTACTTAAGAGAGGCTTCAGGATGCAGTTCCATGTGACTATCCAGATCTGATTTGCATGAAAATTCTTTAGCACACACAGGGCAATGCACAATATCTTCTATCTTCTTCGTCGGCTCTACAGCTTGAATCTCTTCAACAACCTAAAGCAAAAGAGTAAGAAATATGACATGAGAAATTCATCTTTTGTTGTTTAATCACAAAATGTATAAGAAACTATTGTCATCAAGGCTGGGCAGGGAGATAGATGCAAGAGTGGCAAAAACAACTTATGACCTTTCATTTTACATTTAAAAGCAGAGGAGAATAAGATTGTTAATCAGAACCTTTTTTGCTGATGGTGTTTCTTCTTTTTCTGCTTCCACTTCAGTACTTAATTTCCTTTTGGTTGTAAACCTCCTTCGTTTTTGGGGTGATGGGGGACTTGCGGTAGCTGAAACATTTGGGTCCTTCTCGTGTATCTTCATATGCCTAAACGATAATGGTGCATGTTAACACATTTAAATACAGAGTTATTAATTCAACTAGAACTTTCACACTAAATACAAAATATTACACTATGGATATAATTTAATCATTGGCTCAATTCTGCCCTAAGAGATGCTGAATAAGCTTTCCTTATTGAAAGAAGTAAACGTCTGTAGGCTAAATGCCTGATGAACAGAAAGCAGACATTCAAGCCTAATATTTCTCAGGCAAGTTTCCTTTTTTGGCATTGCTCATTTTTTCTCTTCTGTGCTCGCCATATCTCAAGCATCTTACAGATGACATATTCATGGGAATAAAGTAAATTAAAAAGAAGACAAGAACAGCCATGTTTGAACTCCACACAGCCACCAAACAGGAATTTACTTGAAACATTGATGGAAGCACTGACGTATAGTGCAATATAGGTCAACAATAATCATACACTCTACTCCAAAATCTGTGCCTCTGGTTTAACTAGAATTGCAAAAAATGTAAATTTTGCTTAGCCCCTGGTAGTTCCAGTGAAATCTTGTCAGCTGAGAAAAGAATGTCATTATGGCACTGCTAAGTTACAACCTCTTATTGTGCGCCAGCCTATTGGTGGATATTGGCAAGATTTAATTGCACTGCTAATCTATTGGCAAGATTTAATTGCACTGCTAATCATTTGTGTGCAGTTTGTGGGACAGTTATATCCTGAGGCCTTGTCCTACTTCCCAAATATTTCTTGCTCCTTTCCACAGCAAGTCATACCTCCCAACATTTTGGAAGTAAAAAGAGGGACAAAAATTTTTTTCCGCACGTTGCGCAGCATTTTTTGACCACACCGCTTTAGGTGGCCACACCCCCATAATTACCATGTTTGTTTTACAAAATTTGGCAGGTTGTGAAAGTTTGAAAATATTTCTCCTTATCTAAACTGTGTTTTTGTGTCTCAGATTGTTACAAAGTATCTTCTTTGCACCTGTTAGCTGTTCTGGGCTCTCTGCTAAAAGCCAATTAAGTGAGAAACTTTGTTTCTTTTTCTGGCTGTTCAGTGCAGAGAAAAGAGGGACTTTCCAGTACAAATGAGGGACTGCGGGTTGAGCTGTCAAAAGAGGGACTGTCCCTCTGAAAAAGGGACAGTTGGGAGGTATGAGTAAGTTATGTATTATTGGGTAACCATGGTTGATTTAGTACATTAATGACTGAAAAAAAGCAGACAGAATAAAATATAATAAGCTCCACTACACATGCAACCCAAATGCAGGTCAGACTTGGCCCTGTCACAAGAAAACAGCTTTATTTACATATCAAATGAGAGCCAGACTAACAAAAGAACCAGTTGAAACGGAATATAATGCAAACGTATATCTCAAGGAACAGTATACATACATATCATTATGTGAAATGTTTAGTTACATTCATCAACTATTTAATATGCCAGCCTGCAAAGAGGTTTACATTTGCAGTTTATTTGGTCTATTGGGATAGTCTAGTTTTGCCCCATTAAACGTATGATCTCTCAGAGTATTATTCCTATTTATTTTTAAAAAGGATTTGCAGAACAGGTCCAGCTTCCTATCCTACAGAGTCCAATCAAGCAAACAACGTTGAAGTTATTGATTTATAAAGATGAAAAACACTACATTAATGGTACAATTAAAGGAGAGCTTGTATCTGTTTTTTCAGTTATTTAGCATTTTATTCAGCAGGTCTCCAGTTTGCAATTTCAGCAATCTGGTTGCTAGAATCCAAATTATCCTAGCAACTGTGAATTGATATGAATAAGAGACTGGAATATGAATGGGAGAGGGCCTGAATAGAAAGATGGACAATAAAAATTAGCAATAACAATTACGGGGAATTTATTTTAGATGGGGTCAGTGACTCCCATTTTAAAGTTGGAAAGAGTTAAAAGAAGAAGGCAAATAATAAAACAAAACTATACAAAATAAATAGCGAATACCAATTGAAAAGTTTCTTAGAATTGACCATTCTATAAAACAATAAAAGTTAACTTAAAGGTGAACCACCCCTTTAGTATAGAAAAAAAAAAATTAAATAGCCATGTTGATGTATGAAATTGCCTATTATCAAAGGATTCTGTAGTAGAAAGCATCCAGCAGAAAACATGAGCTGTGTTGAAGAAATTAACAGGTTTAGACTGGACAAAGTTACTCAAACAGCTCCCCCTTCCTCTCACAGACAGACAAATCTCTCCAGCTAAGTGGCGTAACGCTGAGCAAAATGAATGCCTAAGACATTTCAGAATGCATTTTGTAGCTTATCACATATGTTGCAAGATGGTGAGTTTTAGAATGATTTAGGCACTCTCTAGAATTATCCTAGCATGAGTCAAAAACCCCTTTCCCCTTGCCCAAGAGATACCAGAACCCTGAACAGCTGCAGGCTGCTGCATACAGTGAAACAGTGTTTGTCAGGGCAGCTGCTGTTGGACATGAAGTTAGAAGAGTAACAACCATGTGGTACTAAGACTTACTTGGCAATGTATATCTGCCTTATGAAAGAATTCGTGTTAACCCCGTATTGCAAGAATGGAGGAAAGGCAAATGGGTAAAAAAAAAAACAAAAAAAAAAAAAACAGACGAGGCAAACAGTATATTATCTATATATGCTATTCTGTTAACTTTTTGATAGTGGTTTGACAGTATACTGTAAATCAAAGGTTTTAGGAGATGGTCACTTCAAACACAGACCCTCCCTGCCTTATGATAAAAGAGAACTAAACCTTAAAACTGAATGTGGCTAAAAACGCCATATTTTATATACTGAACTTATTGCACCAGCCTAAAGTTTCAGCTTCTCAATAGCAGCAATGATCCAGGACTTTAAACTTGTCACAAGGGGTCACCATCTTGGAAAGTGTCTGCGACACTCACATGCTCAGTGGGCTCTGAGCAGCTGTTGAGAAGCAAAAAATTAGGTTGGTCTGTAATATAAGCTGATGCTACAGGGTCGATTATTTAATTCTGATGCTAGTTGCACTGGTTACTGTGCTGCCATGTAGCAATTATCTGTATTATTACTAACCAGCCTTATATTGTGACATTTCTATTCTGTGTGTACTGTATATTGTGAGTGGGTCCCTAAGCTAAGTAAGTGACAGCAGCACAGAGCATGTGCAGTAATTCAGCAGAAAAGAAGATGGGGAATTACTGGGGGCATCTTCAGAGGCCCCGATTTTTATTGCTAAAGGGCTGTGGTTGCCTTGGGCTGGTATAGAAGACCAAAACACAATGTACAACATTTCTAGCCTACTTCTTTAGTTACACTTTATTTCTCCTTTAATGGGGTAGTTCACCTTAAAAAAAGTTTCTCATTCTTTTCAAACAAGTGCTCTCCATTTTGTTACATGATTAAATTTGAAAGCTTCATTTCTCACTTTGTTTCCTAGAAAGTCAATAGTTACAAGTATTAATAAATTAGTTGCCAACATCTATTGCTGATTAGATATGTACCAACTAACATAGCCTGCCTTACGGTGTTCATACTGAAGATCCATGTGTCACAGAACTTGTAAGACTAACCCAGTTGAAAAAAGTGTGTTCTCCACTATGTGTCTATGATTTCTCAGCACTGTATTCAAAGTTCCACCCAGCGAGTTCAGTCATGCTTCTCCCTTGGGCAACCACGGAATTGCACAAACCCAGTAATGAGTGATGCACATTACCTTAGAAAAAGGTCCGAAATTCAAACATGCAAAGGATTCCATATAGGCAGAACTGGTTATATGGTGAACCAGCCACATAACATGCCTGAATCATGTCAAAAAAACGTCAACTACACTTAACCCTTTGGGAAAAAAAGAATCCAGGGGAGGGTGGGAATTGTTTGTGTGGTCCTGCATTAATAAGAAAGATTTCTACATATATCTGGCATTCATCTAAAATGATACATTACCTGTACACAAACACTACTCATTTCTAAGACCTGTCTCTACAGAGAAACAAAAGCCTTCCTTGGAGTACTGCTGGAGTCCTACTAATACAATACGGAGGTGTGCTGTTACACATTTTTATAAGTTTACTGGCATGTTGTGGCTACACTTATTCATGGCCTAAGGATAAACCTTGGGGTAAAATGGCTGCACAATCGGCCTTAATTACATGAGATTTTGAAGCAGGACACTGCAGAAAACAGTCAAAGCACATTCAGCTTAGATGATCAGGAAAAGGTTTGCATTAAATGGATACAGTCACCATACAATGGCCCCTTTTTATACATTGTCTAAATTGTGCAGTGTATTTTTTTTTTACAAAACAAAGTAATACATAATTGCACATCAAAAAGTACTGTTAGTTTTCTGGCTCCTGTAATTTTATACGATTTATGTCTCCTATCAATCATTCTATTTTGTTCCATTGGATTATGGGTCTTTTTAAAGTGAATTATGTGATTCAAACAACCAACTAGTATGTAATATGGACACGCACAGATGACCTACTTACACTTTTGGATCTACAAATATACAAACCACCAAACATTGGCCCTACCTTGTTCTGGGTAGTCTGATATTCCAATATATATTTATTGAGGTGCTCCTTATTGTCACTCTCTCTGGCTCACTTATAAACAATGGGCAAATCTGCACCATGGAAGCAGGGGGGCTGCACCAATGAAACAAGTTGAAAAACTCGCCACAGGCGCTGCAACGAGCAAGTTACCAAGGTACCTTTAAGAGCCGAATTTCAGGTTTTTCAGGAATTGATACCCAAGCATGAAAACATGCATAGTGATGCTCTGATTTTGTTTGTCTCAACATTTTAAAAAAAGGAAAATGACCTTTTCAACGTGAGCAGGGGGATGAAATAGGATATGGCTCGGTTTGCTAGTTCCAGCCTGTTGGGTAAAAAACATGTCCGGCAAGTTTTCTTTCTTTTGATTCTGGTTGTTGTGTGAGCTGAGGTGAAAGCCCAGTTAAAAGATGTATGTTTGACTGGATGTTAAAAACAAACATAAATTACTTATTCAATGGTAAAGTCAAATATTCGCTTTCAAGTTTCCACTCTGGATGCACAGATATACAATTTTAAATCCCAATGTCATTACTGCTGAGGTAGGACACCATCTTTGCAAGTGCTATCCTGTTCAAGGTAACCCCTCAAAGTAAACAAGAGCTATATTAACTAAAAATAGCTGTCTCCCATAGACTCCATTTTATCCAAATAATCCAATCTTTTAAAAATTATTTATTTTTCTTTGTAATAATAAAACAGTACATTGTACTTGATCCCAACTAAGATATAATTAATCCTTATTGGAAGAAACCATTCTATTGGTTTTATGTAATGTTTAAATGATTTAAGGTATGAAGGTCCAAACTACGGAAAGATCCATTATCCGGAAAACTCCAGGTCCTGAGCATTCTAGATCAGTATAATTTGCCACATTTCTTTGCCCACAATTCTTTTAAAGAATTACAGAGTAATTGCAGTCGCCACAAGACGCTAATTTCTGGGACATATACCAGTGGCTCAACTTACTGCACAGGTTGGTAAGCTGTGTGCAAATGGGCTAGGGAGGTACAAAAGGGCAGGACATTGGCTTGCAATTACAGCTATGTGTGATTCAACTAGTGCAATGTAAAAGCAAAGAGATCCCTGTACTTACAGCCAGGTCAACTGCCCTTCCACATTTCACAGGTATATGGGACAGTTATTTAGTTCTGATTAAATTGGCACTAACGTGTGATTGTAGGGGTAAACTCTTGTAAATTGTATTATCACACACAGGGTATGTGATATGAATAATAACAATAAAAATAATAATAATCGTCTGTTACTTTTTCACCAATAAAATACATTCCCACAATATTATAACACATTGTTTTGGCAAAGTAATAACACTGTATTCTGACAATAGTATCACTTTTGTGTAACTATAATCAGCCTCATTTGGCAGTGATTTATAATACCTACTCCATGTCAGAAAGAACATAAGTGGACAGCGATGAATCATTAATCTATGTCAAGAAAATTCTTTGTAAGTAGCTCAAACCTAGAATTTTTTCTTTTCAAGAAATCTCATTCTAGCCTGTAGCACTTGGTCCTGAAACATGATTGTGGCTCAGGGAACCTGGGTTAAGAAAGCGGGATATAAAACATCTTTGTATTTGCAAAAACAGCTGAGAAAAAGTAACATTTGGCTTATTTACCATCGATTTGAGAAGCCTTAAAACTAGAAGTTCTTTTCAAAGGTCCATGCAATGAAAATTATTATTCCATCTAATTACTCAATTAAGGTTTTCTAAGTTGGTCAGCATTGTGTAGCTCAAAATAAGGTGTACTCTATGATTACACAAAAAAGGCAGACCCATCTTCCCAGCAATTGCACAGCGGGAAGTCCCTGTGTTTGTGAATACTCTAAGCTTTTAACTGTCAACATATTAATGCTAAGTAAGAGGTGACTGCAAAACTTTTTCTCCCATGGTTCACCTGTATAACTTGTAAGGGCTCATTTACAAACGCTAGTGCTAAGTGCTAAAACATACGCAAAAAGTGTGTTTTGACTTTATTTAGAAAGCTACTTGTGTCCATTCATGCTCCTTTTGAAATTAGCTGTGAGCACAAAGGCACCCTTTCAGCCTGATCTGCTAAACAGAGGGTCCATAATGTATACTGATGCCACACTTCAGAAGTGACTCCACTTAAAGGGGAACTATTGCAAAAATTTAAATTTTATATAAATTTCAGAAAATACTACATTTTCTAAATATAATCAATTAAAAATTCTGTACTGATTCTGAAATAATCAAGTGCATCTTCACTATCCCAAACTCAGCATCGGTTTAATATATATTGGATCTAACTGTCAACGACTACCTGTCACCCAACTGCCGCAAGAAGATAGAATGAAGAGAAACAGATGCTTAGGGAGGAATAGTGAAGTTAAACTTGACTATTTCACAAATGATGCAGAATATTTAATTGATTGTATTTACTACGTTTGTTGTTTCAGTATGTTGGAGAATATATTAAATAAAGTTCATATTTAAGCACATATGAAGGGAAAAATATGTGACTTAATGCAATTTACCAAAACAGATGCCAATACTATGCATAAACTATAGTGGTTGAAACTTAGTGGGCACCCACAATCATGCTGGAATTCTAGAAAAAAACATTGCAGGTACATTCACATGTTGCAGATTGCAATGGGAAAAAGGCATGCTGATTTAAGTGTTCAAATGTAGTTATACTTTTGCTGTTCACTTGGCTTGGCTTGGATCTTTTACATAAATAGTGGCACACTCATATATTGTAATACAATTCAGTCATCAAGAAGTTACATTCAAGTTCCACAGAATGCAAGCTGCAGTCAAGCTTAGAGTATATTTGGAACAAAACATGTATTAAGTGATGCTTTATAAAGCAGACATGGCAGGCAATTGTATCACACTTTACATTTATAAAGAGTGATCTGCACCACTGTTAATAACAATGTTACAGCAGTATGCTGAATCTACATATAGAAGCACACACTATGATAGACAGGTACAGAGTTCATGAGAGCCAAGTACTTTGCCTCTTTCCATATTTAGGCTGTCATTGAAAGACAATTATCAAGGGACCAGAGTTACTTGTGGCACTTTCCAATGCTTTCACTAAAATTACAATTACAATTCACTAAAATTTGATACAACATATACAAATTACCAAACAGCTGTTGTCAAAACTACTTGAGAATTGTTAAATTGCCAATACTTGCTACTCACCTGTGCATATTCCCATTAGTAGTAAATGACTGCCCACACACTGAACATTTGTAAGGCCTCTCTCCAGAGTGGACAAGCATATGGCGATCTAGGGAGCTCGCTGAACTTAAAGACTTTCCACAGATGCTGCAGCTATGGTCAGTCCCTCCCGTGTCTGTATTATGCTACAGGAAAGAACATGTTCAGTCAAATTAAATTTATACAGAGATGTCTGAGGAAACAGACTGTTATACACTGAAATAAATACTAGCCAAGCGATAGCCAGTGGAATATTTTCACTAAAAGCAGTAGTTTTAATACAAATTGTACTGATTAGCAGGAAACATTAATAAAACTAAAAGATATACAAAAAAAAAAAACATTTCACTTTGAGAACAATACAAATAATAGGTTTATTGTGTTAGTACTACTGAACTAACGTAGGACATTCAGGACTGACCACTCAGCATGAGCATTGACACTTGTGCAGTTAAGGCCATTAAAGGTGTAATATTTGGTGAAATTTCTGTTGCCCAATATTAGTTGTAGCCCTTAAAAGATTGCCAGACAGGCAGCAAAGAACATGTACATGCCAATTTGTAATGGGTTCCATATTGTTGGGCTTTATAATTGCTTCTGACCATGACCACAATGTGCAATATATTTACAGGTATGGGACCAATTATGCAAAATGCTCTGGACCTGGGCTATTCTGGTTAAGAGATCTTTCTGTAATTTCTATCTCCATACCTTAAGTCTACTAAAAAATCCTTTAAACAATAAACTGAATAGGATTGTTTTGCCTATACATGTATTCTGGTAAACTGTTTGATGAGATTTACACAGTGGAAGCATGCCCCTCTTTATTTGATTAAAGAATCCACAACATTCTGCAAAATACATTTTACATTAGGTGCACTTGAAACTGAAATGCTAGAGGGCTTGGCAAAACTGTAGATATGGCCAATCAGCAGCTTACTGTAGGGGTGCCTGTATATGCACAATACGTTGCTACCCACTTAATGATGGAGAAACAAATGGTCACCAAGTCTGTTATTCTATAGAGAGAAGTCACTGTTTAGTGTGCTGGTTACAAACTTTAAATAAGAAATGAAGTCACACAGAACAAGAGTTAATTTCTTGATGAACACTTATGGATTGACAACCCCCACCTCCCCAAGCCCTGAAGTATGAATTGCATAAAAAGTGATACCTGGCGGATATGCATTGTAAGTTGGTGCTGAGAATTGCAGTTCTTTTCACACAAGGGGCAGATATAGGATGATTTCTCCTCTTTCGATTCCTGAAAACAATAAGCAAAATGTTCAGCGTATTCAGTCCTATTCATTGAATCATGTCAAACAAGAAGTTATACTACCCTTGTAGTATACTACCTGTGCAGCATCAGTAAATAAAGGCTATTCAAAAGGGATTGTTCACTTTTAAAATTACTTTTAGTATGTTATTGAATGTCCTGTTCTTAACAACTTTTCTGATGATCCTAATTGTTTAGCTTATGTTATAGTTGCAGAAGAAATAATTTGCCTGTCATTAGCCTGGTTGCTAGGCTTAGTGGGGGCCCTAGTAACCACTTAGCTTTGAATTTAGAGCTGCAGAACAAGTTATATTATTTGAAAACCATATAGAAAAATGAAGACCAATTGAAAATTGTGTTAAAATTTCACTATATCATAATATACTATATTATAAGGTCAACAAAGCTTTTAAAATTTAGAGAATCAATTCCTGGTGATGCTTACTACACATTGAAGTTTCAGTAATATTACAGTAGTAGAAGCATAATATATTGCTAGAATTACTGTTAACATTTTAACTTTTAGTATGTCTTAAAATTGCCAATTCTAAGCAACTTAGATATTTATTTATTAAAATAGTTTTTGAATTTTGTTCTGTCTTCTTCTGACTCTTTCCAACTTTCAAATGGGGGTCAGTGACCCCAGCAGCCAAAAAAACATTGCTCCGGGGGGCTACAATTTTATTGTTACTTTTTATTGCTTATTTTTCTCTTCAGGTCCTCTCCTATAAATATATCAATCATATCCCATTCAAACCACTCCCTGGTTACTAAGGTAATTTGAACCCTAGCAACCAGGTAACTGCTAGAATCCCAAGACCAACTGCAAAATATCTGAGCATATTAAACGTTAACTCAAAGGTGAATAACCCCTTTAATTTATATGGTTGACTTTGCTGTGCTGATAGATTGCTGAGGGTAACTTGTCCCAAATATCACTGCTTACAGGGTAGATGAAAGAATGTCAGCAGAGACTCTGATCTTCACATGAATCTGGCGTGGGTTCATATAACATGAGATTTTAAGAGAATGGCTGTTGCTTCAACTTGATGTGAAGCATCATCAAAATAGAAATAGCCAGAGCAATTACTGTTTGAACAGTAGTTTATCATTAACCATGGCCCAAACTCTTCCTAATGCCAGTACAGTGTAAACTGCATACCATAATGGCAAATGCAAGACTCCTTTGATAACCCAGCTTTAGGAGGTATATGGGTCACCCAAAAAAGTAAGGATTTTTAGAATACGTATTAGCAAAACAAATGAAAAAATAAACAACTGAAGAGTGCTTTTTTAAGTTGCAGAGTCAGCCCACAATCTACCACTCCAACAGTATCTAGGTGGAGAATAGGTGAAATATGGTTAAAATGGCAATACACACTATTTTAAAACCTGTATATCTAATGTAATTTAAATTAAATAGTATACATTCCCTTTTTCTACATTCAGCAGACATTCAGCTATCCAAATAGATCAATGTTGTTATTTGTGTTCTGTGGGTTGCTGACTGCTAAACTAGTAGCCCAGATAAATAAATTACTTACTTTAGGGCACTAAAACACAATCTCTTTCTTGCTTTAAACATCTTATTTAGTATTAAGGAAGCTGTACTATACAATAGCAATATAAATACAATATAAATATAGTGATAGACAAAATGAATATCTATCTGCACGCGTCATAGGGAAGGGCACGTGCAGTACAGGTATGGGACTGGTTATCCAGAATGCTTGGGACCTGGGGTATTCTGGATAACATATCTTTCATGAATTTCATACCTTAATTCTGCCAAAATAAGATATAAAAAAAAACAATAAAACAACATTGCAAAATGTTGCAATGTATATATTGAAGTGTGTTTATCTTGCAGGCCAGGGCTGTGTAAACTGATGATCATAGCCCAACTGTAGTTTACAGTATTGAAAGAAGGCACTGTAAGATATAATTTGACTCACATGTACAGAATAAGTAGCTTTCTATATGTGAAAAGTCTAAGAACACTGCCACAGAAATCATCATAGTTGCTGTTTTATGTGATCAGCTATGGCTAAAGGACAAGCTCATACTTCATATGATATCGGGGATACAAGGCTATTCGTTCCTCAGAACCAAACCCTGAATGTCATTTGGAATGAGGTAGCTCATAAGCCTGGCAAAACATATCTCGGTATATATGAGAAGATCTCTGCAAAAGGAGAATTAATGAAAGATACTGTAATCAATCAATAGTTTAACAGCAGGATTTGGATCTCCAGTATAGGTGGCTCCTTAAAGCAGTGGTGGAAATAGCACTAGGTATGCTTAGTGTAGACAGTGTATCCATGCATCAATGTGCACCTCTCATCTAAGATATGTATTTAATGGCATTCACCAAATGATCTTGCTGGTAGGGTGATGCCCACAGACCCACTAACACAGCTTGTGCCCAGATACAATGCATAAATATTAGATTAAACTTTTACATATGCGCACCTACCAGATCTGTAGGGTAAAAGGTTTGCGAGTCACCATACTGATGGCTCTGAGTCACCATATTGATGGCTATGAGCTTTGATGCAACAGGTCAGCCTCAAAATCCTTACCTGATTCCTTCTGCCAATCCTGTTTGGAGCAGGAGATTTTGCTGGCGATTTAGTGTTCTGCAAGCTCCCACCATTTTCAGCTATGTTGGCTGCACTCATCACAGTTGTCATCATTGCGTTAACAGAGGATAGGTCACTGGCTTCTGCTCCATTCATTAAGTTCACTGCCTTGAGTTGGTCTTTTTCACTCACAGTTTCTTTTTCTGTTAAACAAACAGGCACTTGCAGATTAACGGGAATGGTTACTTTTAGCATGAGTTATCATGCTATACATTCCAAAGGATATGGCACAAGGCAAGATCCACATCTTTGGCCAACCTAAAGCCTGATGAAGTCCTTGGCTGGCAGGATTTTCCCAGCTTGCCTTATCAATGCCAGTCAGGTATTTCTGTGGGTAACACTGTGAGACACTAAACTGTCAACTTTTTTGGAGGTGGCCTAGTGTTCAGTCAATATCCACTGTGTACATGCACATTAACAATTTAAAGGATACTTAAGACAAAGAATTTCCATGCATATTTTTTGTGGAACTGGAGGCAAGGAATTGAATGCTATAGCTGCTACTGAACCAAGATGAAAGTATAGCTTTACTTCTGTCAATATTTGCTAGGTGTTTTTATTATTGGCCCTACTGTAATTTATACAGTGTATGCAAAATAAGGTGTTCATGTTGGAAGTACTGTACAAAGAACATATAAAATGAATGAAAGGGTTATATACAAAGGTCTCTACATCATGACAGGTCTGTACTGGTTTGATAATGGCTTCTTACCTCCATTTTCTGCTGAGGGTTCTGGGATGGGTTTCATTTCTTGTTTTCCAGTCATCTTCTCTGCAATGTTGGAGGCACAGACTTTAGCATCAACCATAGCTCTATCTAGCACTACAAAACAAAGCAAATAAAAAATATTATTATTATAATTATTAAAAATATTATTATTATTTGGCTGAATCATAAAAACATTTTAATTAGGGATGCACCAAATCCACCATTTTGGATTTGGTTGAACCCCCAAATCATTTGCGAATGATTTGGCGGAATACTGAACCCTAATTTTTACTTCCTTGTTTTGTGACAAAAAGTCAAGTGATTTCCCTCCCCGGCCCAATTTGCAAGTACAAATTCTGCTGATTCGGTTCATCCAAGCAGAAGGATTCCTCCGAATCGGATTCCTGCTGAAGAAGGCCAAATCCTGGCTGAATCCTGAACCGAATCCTGGATTCGGTGCATCCCTAATTTTAATAGTTTTACCTAGTAATATTATTCTCTGTTCTACAGTAGAGTTTAATTTGACATTTTTCTAGACAAGATGAAAGGAAAGAAAAAGGACATTTGCTATTCTGTAAGGAGATTAGTATTTATTGACATATCTGCATTTTTAGGCCAGAGCTGTTTACCGTTGCTAAAGTTAAAGCAAATATCAACCACATATACCAATGAAAGTGTCTTCAGTGGCCAATAACTACAAGTCAAAGTTAATGATACAATAGGCACTTCGACCACTGCTATACCTAAAACAGTATTGATCAAAACACCCCTAATCCCTAACCCCAAATAGGGGGCTTTATTTATTTAATACTTAATAATGATCATTAGGTTTATAATAATCAAAAACACTTTAATAAAAAAAAGTAGATAGGGGTTTTTTTTAGCATGGTTTGGACACAAAATACTACTTTCATTAAAAAAAAAAATCAATGAAAGTTGAAAATATGTCAAAATACACAATAATATAATTAAGTAAGCAAACTTTCCAAATACACTGATAACAGATATAGGACTTGCTTTTGTCAAAATACACAATAATATAATTAAGTAAGCAAACTTTCCAAATACACTGATAACAGATATAGGACTTGCTTTTGTCTGTGCATCATACAGCGTGTGGTACAAGCACACAAATTCAGTTTAAATGATTGCTTCCTATTCATACAAGGTATTTGCTAAAAGTATTTCCTTATTAAGATGAAAATGTGACTGTTGCCGTTATCCACACACTCTGGGCATCTCATACTTCATAAAAATTCCTCCTCCTCTACTGTAGAATGTGTGCCCCTTCCTATCATTTTCTAATGAATCTGGGCGTTGTATACAATAAAAAAAAAAAACGACGTTTTGCTTCTAAATCTGAACAATAGCGGCAGTTGTACTTTGCACTTATTACACTGGATTACTGCTAGTGTAAAAGTACTCATTAAATCAGCTCTTTGCAGTGCTTGTTTTACTACCCTGCAATCTATACATCCCAATAGAATCAAAAGCAGAAGCAGGAAGGACTTACTAAGCAAAAATACTTTACAGCTTTAACCAGCCCTGAAGAGTGTAGTTGCAAATAGTTTCAAGAAAGGACACGGGTGGTGATTTCTCAGCCTAAAATATACTGCCTAAAAGCTGTGCATTAGCATCCTGGAACTTAAAGGCAAGATTAAAAAAAGTTGCTGGATAGTGCCACAGCAAATAAACAGTTCAGGAAACAGGAGCATGCAGGGAGGGCCACAAATGATGGGAGGAGTGAGAAGGGAAGCAGCGCCTGACTAACTTCAGTCACAGCTCTGAGTCATGGAGAAGATGAAACTGCAGCACACACAATGTTCATCTGCCCTCTGCAACCATGTTGTGCTAGGACAAGGAGACAAGCACCCGTTGCACCTAAAATATACATACATGGATGCAGAGTACAAATGATATGTTAGAAACCGTTTGTTGCAAAGTGCCCTCCACAGCTCTGGCATGCCATGGGTTAAAACCCTGTGCAAGAGTATGCACATAGTATAGGTCAAGCAAGTCAGTGAAGCAGTGTAAGGTTTAAACATCCTGGTTTGCCCTGCACAAGGGTGCCAATTAACCTAGCAGCAATGACACCAGTCCTTTTGTTCCATGAACTCCAATAATTCTAACAGCTGACAAAGGTGCCTTTCTGCTTCTGCTTGTCTCTACTTAAATAGCCATTAACTGTTTATATGCCATAAAGGTTTTGCAGTTTCCCCAAAATGCCACTGTGTAAGCTAAAGTATGAAAAGTTTTTCTGCAAACACTCCTCTCTGCTATAATAACATTTAGAAATGAACCCTACAATATATTTCTTAACATCAGTTTTAAAAACAATTGCTAGTCATTCATCACATGTATAACCCTTTTGCTCTCCTACTAAGTGTGGTGACACGTACTCGCTTTGATATTTGCTCAGCTATTTCTATCTTTATTTCTATCTTTAGAAGAGGGCAGGTCAGTAGAACCCACTACACATAGGGGCAGATTTATTAAGGGTCAAATAGTAAATCATTTTTTTCTGGTCAAAACTCTCAAATTCGAATTGGGAATAATCCAAACTCGATTCGAATTAGAAAATAGAGATTTATCAAACCTTGGCCATTGGGACAATTCGAATCGACTATTCGCCACCTAAAACCTGCCAAGTTCATGTAGAAGTCAATGGCAGAGGTCCAGTGACCCATTTGAAGATGTTAATAGCTTTCCGGACATTCAAGTTTTTTTCGGAGAAAAAACTTGATTGAAATGTAATCGTATTCAAATCTAATTCAATTCCAGTTTTGGAGTTGGTAATATTCGTTCGAGTTTTATACGTTCGAATTCTTTTTAAATAACCTCCCATTCGAATTTAAGAGTAAATTCGAATTTATTTGAGTAAAACAAATTCACATGAATTCAAAATTTGACCTTTGATAAATGGGCCTCCCAGTGTAAAACCTGGTGTACCCAATAAATGAGAATGGAAGATAGCACAAACTCCTTCTGCCAACCACTTGGGGTTAAAATCAATCATGACATATTAGGACGTGATTGTTTTTAACTTCATGCAATAAAATCAGGTTTTAATCCCTAGAAGTTATCAGAAGGAGTGCATGCCGTCTTGCATTCTTGCTTATGCATCACCCCGAGCAATGGATTCGGGGCCAAGCACCAGAGCCACAAAGAGAAGTCTGTAAGTGTGGAGTGTTCTCTAAGCTGTTTATTTAGACTTGTATTAGTTGGCCCAAAATGCTCAAACTGGGGGTTTTACACTCAGGTCAGCTTTATGATTTTTGAAGTTTTGAGTCAGGGTATTTTTGAAGTTTGGTTCACATAGTCCAGGGTTTTATACACATGGGCAAGAGATTACATACAGTCACTCCCTGTATTATTTTTTAAACTTTAATTTCTTGTGTGTAACCAGTAAATGTTTACTATTTATCTACAACTTACTACAATCAGCAATGGCCAGAAAAACAGTGGAGGCTATGCTGAAAGATTTAGGGTGATAGCACACGTGCAGATTCTGGGGAGATTAGTCGCCCAGCGACAAATCTCCTCTTCTTCGGGTGACTAATCTACCAGAAATACCTTCCCACCAGCGAGAATGTGAATCGCCGGCTGGATGGCATACGGATCAATTCGGCTTTCAGGGAGATTAGTCGTCCGAAAAATAGAAGATTTGTCACTGGGCGACTAATCTCCCCATAATTTGCACGTGTGCCACCACCCTACGGCACACTGCTTTGTCACCCTTGAATAATATTCAAATCAATCCAAAGAACAGACTAGTCTCTGCTTTCAATGCATTTCTTATTGCTGCTATTCTCTATTTTACTTCCCAACATGAATGTACCTGTCACTATGGCTGCATGGCATCTGAGAGTAAGACAGAATAGTAAAGATTATATTTCAAATGTTTCCTGTATGCAACAGTCCTACTAAACAGCATAGAATACCTCTCACAAAGAAAATCCTGGACAGGAATGCTAAGCATTAATCCTTACTGCTGTGAAATACAGTTCCCAGCATCCTCAGACATCACCCAATTGAGGGCTTTTGGATTTAAGGCTGATGGCATAGGAAGTGTAGGCTCAGTTTCGCTCCTCCTGCGTTTTCCTCTCAATCGGAGAGAAGCCAATGCGGATTCATTCGCTCGGCTGTTCCTCTCCTCAGATGTTGGTGCCAAAACATGAATCTATGCATATTCACGTTGATATCAAATGCATTATCCAATAATCATTTCACAGTCCAATTAAGGGGATAAGGTATAGGCACTGGCCTAGCCACACGCTAGCAAAAACAAGAAGAAAAGGACGCCAATGCCTTGTTTGCTGCAAATGGCGTGTTCACAAAATTTATTCCATGGTGCTCTAGACAGTTTGCAAGGATTAAATGTTTAGGACCACATGGCCCTTCCTCAGTGATGAAGGAAATGCCATGTGGTCCCGAAACGTTTGATCCTTGCAAAGTGTCTAGAGCACCATGGAATACATTTTGGGAACACCCCGTTTGCAGTAAACAACGTATTGGAGTCCTTTTCTTCTTATCCAATAATCACACACGAAAACCAAATATGTTTTCATATGTTTTTATTGGTACTTAAATGGCCATCTTTAGCCAGCCACGATTAAAAAAACCCAACCAATATGGCTTTGAAATATATTATACAGTATATTATATTTTATTTTGAGGTGCTGAAACAAAATCAATTTTTTTATGTCCAAACACCTTGTCTTTGTAACTCCATGCAGATAATTGCTTTGCAAATATGCCAATTGTGCATGATGGGTTTATCTTGAACTGAAAAGCTTGTAAATGTAGGTGATATCACTGATTAAGAAGTGTTCACAGGAAGTATTTTCCAACTGACCTTCAACTACTAGGCTGTTCCCTGGCTGCTGAAAAGTTTGGAACTGACAGGGCCCTGTTGAAAAGTTTGCTGGCAACATCCCTTCAATACCTCCACCAGAGGGGCACCAGTACACAGCTGCCTGTGAGGGGGAAAACACAGTCTGCTCAGTGTATTTGCAACAGCAATAGAATCGTATCCCCCCCTTTAAATGCATTTATAGTAGTTAGGCTTTTTTTAGGCATGTCTTCCTAATAGACAAGAAGAATGAAAAAGTATGAAGGAAATGCTGGCTGTACAACATATGAAGAACAATCGGATCCTAAATAAAGTTGTATTTTAATCATTTAATATTATAATAGAGTGCCCTCCATTAATCTATATCTTTGTAGGTCAGTGAATCACCAGTCAGATACTCATTTTGGTGTTTTTAGGTGATGGGCTACTTTCAAAGCCAGGTGTACCATAGGCAGATTGTTTCCCATACAACTCTTCAAGTTACAGGCGGATAAAAGCACTTTGACAGTGGTAGTTTAGTCTAGTACAGTGGTGCTCAAAAAGCATCATGCAAGGCCTGATCTAATAAAAGACTGCAGGCGTCCAATCTTTTGATGACCACACTAATCAAACCTAGAAGTACTACAAAGTACTCATAACATCAACAAGGAATCATAGGCTACACCATTTTTGCTGGTCAATTTTGTTTTACCATTCTATTTCTCCCCTTGTCTGGTTTAAACAGGAGAATGGCTGAATGAGCAGGTTACAATGAAAATACACCATATCCAGAAACAGGTCTATCTTTATTTAAGGACAGTAAAAACGATGAGGGTATAGTTAAGTGCATGCAGCCGTGCACATTTGTCTATGTATACATGTGGTAGGAAGCGCCCATAGATATGCAGATTAAAACAAGGGGACATTTGAAAGATAAAACTTACTTACTTACCTACTTAAACAGGATATAATATTGTATTGTCCCTTAAAGGGAATTATGGGCACCAAAGTTCTGTTTTAGAAAATACAGGAAATGGAAGCACTATGGCTTCTCCTTTTATCTCTTAAAGCTGGTGGGATCCTCTGTTATTCATCACTCCTCACATGCCTATCACTTTGCTTCTAGAAAGCGGGGAGGGGTGCAAAAGGGGAGGAAGAGAGAGAAGGGATGGAAAGAAGACAGATATGAAGGAAACCTAAAATGAGATGTAAATTGCTTGTTGTGTAGGGAAAGAGAAAGAAAGATGTATACAATCTCAGCACGTTTCCCAGATGTGTATAGAAAAATGTTGGCTTAACTCAGAAGCGCTTTAGGGCAAAATAGAAAGTGTGAGGAAACCTGTATGGTCTTGAAAGACTCAAGATTAAACATTCTATATTGTGCAGTGGGAAGATGTTAACCAATACAAATTTCTGCAGTACTTTCAAATCTAAGCCCTCAATCATGTGTAAATAACAGGGTGGCTCCTTTCAGCCCAAGACAACCAGATTGACAGTGTTAAACTCCTGTTTTACTCCAAAATTATTATCATTTTTCTAAAGTCCAGCGAAGAAATTTACAAAAGTAAAACACAAAAACAGTAACAGCCCATGTGGCACATATTGTGTAATATTACATGTGCTTCTCATATGTATTAGTGTATTTTCAGGTTCCAAAGGAACGTAATGAAAAAACAAAAACACATTTTCTTCAAATAAAACACACACAATTAAACTTATGTGTATCAAATGTCAAATGTGCCAAATGTATTCACAATAGGTTACCCCCATCCATGCACAGAAACAAAGACTATACAGCTAGCAGAACTCCTTTTCTTTTCAGATCTTGAGCAGAGTAATACACTAACACTGTAAGCGATCTGTAATCTGTGGATTACTAACAATGGCTGGGAAAGGCAAAGAAATTAACACATGGGTGCCAGAAAGCACAATATACTGGAAGAACACAATCCGCTTTAAAGTTAAACCTGATGTATGGCAGAAAGTTTAGCAGTAAGAAAGAGCAGTGCCTGATGATGATGATGATGAAAGTGAAGAAAAATACACAATATAAAAACCTTTTACACAGAAAACTAATGGAACTTTCAGATCACTTGTCACTCTATAGATATGTACTTTGTCTTATATATTCAGAGAGAACAAATGGTTATAAGAGGGATGTAGCAATAGCTCTCTAAACCATGGGCAGCTCAGCCTCCACAGATGCTTTCCTTCCCTTTGTATCCTTGTGAAACGGCCAACACCCTTTCGTCTTCCAGGCACAGTAATAAGACAAGAGAGCTCATTCAAACATAGGCACATAAGGCTAACATTTTGCTAAATAACTTAATAAAATACATCTCCAATCAGCAGAAGGTTGAAGATCCCTGCAATTATACCTAAGCACAACATAAATTATAAATTCTGTGGCCATAGAAGACTTGGTGGATACTTGTGAGGAATTTGGTCAATTTAGCAGATATTTTTACACCCGTCCTATCCTTTGTGCTACTGTGGGAGATATGGCAAACAGGTCAGATATGTGCAATGCTGTGACCTGTATCTATTTATTTGCAAATTGTAGTTTTGCCGAAGTTTGCAGACTCCTACTATAACTACAGGGTGGTCTGCTCCAACCTCTATCATGTTACCCACCCTGCTTGTTTCTCCCCATGAAAGAGAACATGTTGTTGGGAGCTTATATAATATACATTTTCTGGGGAGAACATTACAGGTGCTACAGTCAAATATGTATCATTAGGACCAGATGTTATGATGACCGAAACACTTTGTACAATGTGTTAAAAGTAAAGAAACATAGTATATAGAGAAGGGAGTGCTAGTCTTAGTGTGAGGTCACACGGGCAGATTCGGGGAGATTAGTCGCCCCGGCAACAAATCGCCTGTTTTTCGGGGCCACAATCTCCCCAAACTGCATTCCCATCGTTTTCCAAAGTCGCCGGAAGTTTCCTCGTGAGTGCCATCCCGATGGCGATTTTTCATTATAGCCGTCGGGAAGGCAGTTCGGGGAGATTGTCTCCCCGAAGAAAAGGCGATTTGTTGCTGGGGCGACTAATCTCCCGAATGTCCTTACCCTTAAGTCTTTTTCTAATGTACATTGTTTCTGACCATGCATCCAGTCTTTGTTTTACATAAGGGTGCACAGACACTTACAGACTATTACGGACCCATGTTATAACTTATGCAAGCAAACTCCTGTTAATTATAATAGCTGTGCTACACTGAGAAGCAAATAATTAAATAAAAAATGTGAACCAAAACATGACACCCATCTCATTGATGCTACATTGCCTAGCCTCAATATATACCATTGCTAACTTTTCAAACTACAGTTTTTTACCGCAGCCTTACATGTGACAAAAATTATTTAAAAATATCATGCAAACCATAATGACATTATTTGTGTGTTATAATCTTCTTATTTTTGTTCATATATTTAATTTTATGGCAAGTTTTTTGTTAATATAAAGGACATTACCGGTAAGTGAATAAAAAAAAATTACAAATGTTTATATTTATAGTGTCCTGTTCTGCTCTTTGAAATTTCCTGGGTCACAGATGAAACCAATAGATAAGAATGGATCATTTTTTACCATAAAATATATAATAAATATAATTTGCCTTACTCAGAATAAACTTAAAATGGCAACTCTGACAATAAACTAGCTGTGTTACATATTTCCATTTCTTATACCTATGAGAAGTCTAACAGAAAATTAGTCTAAATACAGTGTTGCTTTTTAAGGGTTGTTTTCATACTGTTCCTAGAAATAGGCACTTCACCTAAAGTAAACTGGGTGGTGTTCAGTGATGTTATGTGTGAAAACCAGTGCACTCTGGGGAGATTAACACCCTGCAAATTAGCCAATGAGGATGCTCAGTCATAACTACAGAGATCCAGTAAGTCTTTTAATGTGACAGGACATTACACCAGTCACATTAATAAACTGGAATTTAAAGTAATATTTAAAGTATTTTCATGTGATAAATAAAAGGGTTACCCCAGTCACATTAATAAACTGGAATTTAAAGTAATATTTAAAGTATTTTAATGTGATAAATATAAGGGTTACCCAAACCAGTTTGTGAACTCACTACAGGCATAAAAAACATACAATATTTAACATACAAAGTCCCTCTCTATGTCGACATAATATCTCTAAACTGAAACAAACTACTCATTAGCTTGCTGAATATTAATGCAATGTAAACAAGCTGAAACATGGATACAAAAAATAAAGCCATTTGGCTACAACATGCAGAAATTCTCAGGATTTAGTGAGACCCATTGGAGGTAATGTAGTAAAATGCACAACAATTGCTTAGGTCTAGTAACCCTTAACAACCAGAATTTTCAACCAGCAGTAAATGATACCCGTCAAATTCTGCCTCTGTCTTGCAGGGACAACTTACCCACTCCACCCTTGGACTGGCAGAGTCATGCAACCTCTCCCTTAACTTGCATTTTTGCATTATGAAGTGATGGTTTCTGGTACTTGAAGTCCCTCTACTTGCCATAGAATATGTACACTGCCCACCAGATTTTAACCAATGTAAATTGCGCTTCTTTGGGATTAGCATGGTTGCTTATTAGTTGCATTCTAAATTCACATACTTCTTTTTAGACAGTATGTCCAACTCAGTGCCTTGCAAGCAACATGTTGCTCAACGATCTATTTTGTTGTTGCTTTAAAGCAGGTGCTCTTTTTTTTAAGTTCCTGGCTAATTCTGAATTAAAAAATGCTATCTAGAACAAGCACATCAACTGTGATAAAATATAGATGTCTCATAAATATCACATACGCGTGATATTTTTATTTTGCTCATAACATACCACCCTATGCCAGAGAGTTCTAGGGAACTAACAAACTTACTGTATATTATTAGCTGTACAATCAGGCACTTACTTAAAATACACATAGGGGGTGATTTATTAAGGACAAAGATGTGTTTTCCATTAAAATTTGTTTTATAGTGGATTTTTGGTCAAAATTTAAATTGTCGGGTTAAAAAAAAAAAAGCGTTTTTTTCCCTATGTTTTTTTATTTTTTATATAGAATTTTTAGAGATTTATTATATCTCAGCCCTGGAGATAGCTTGAACCCGAAAATACACCATCTAAAACCTGTCAAGGTCATGTAGGAATAAATGGCAGAGGTCACTTGAACCAAACATTCGAGTTTTTATTAAAATAGAAACTATTCAAGTTGAGTTTTCATTCAATGTATACAAAACTCTCAAAGTTGACCTTTGATAAATAACCCCCATAATGTGCCTGTCTTTAACTAGATATAAATATAACCAGTTCCACAAATTATGAAAAGATAAAAATCACACAATCAAGGGTTGTTTTAGATAAGGCTGTTAAAGGAGTCTAGCAAATGTACAGCCTTTTGTCAGTACTAGGCCTTGTGAAACACTACACTCACAAAAACAGAAAGCTTTCAGCATCAGGAAGCAGCAAGACAACTAACTAGGCAGCAAAGCAGAATGTTTAACTGGACCATTTAACACCTAGGATAAACTCAACAGGGAACCTCCTTCCCCCACTTCCAAGCACACCTTTATTTAGCTAGTATTTTTAACTCATTACCTTCCAGAAACTGCTGGGTAACTATGCATATTTCTACTTGCCAGTTCTACGTTTACAGTAGATGCAGCCACTAGGCTCCAGTATTAGAAGAACAAACTAAATAATAAGATCATATGAAACACTGTCAACCTAATTAACGGTGGTCAAAATCTGGTTGATCCTCTACATAATCCAATCAAATGATCCCCAGGCAAAACAGGCTGGTAACATTCAAGTGGCCAAACATGTGTAAAGCCACCTTCAATTGTTCGGTTTCTCAAGGCCAACAGCCAAAATGAATGGTACCACAGAAAGTGAAAAAGAGATGTGACATCTTGTTTTCTTTTCATCTAACAATGTACAGGTATGGGATCCATTATGCAGACAACCGTTATCCAGAAAACTCTAAATTTTGTAAAGGCCGTCTCCCATAGACCCCATTTTATTCAAAAATTTCACGTTTTAAAAAATGATTTCCTTTTTCTCTGTTATAATAAAACAGTACATTATCTAAATGAAGATATAATTAATCCTTATTGGAAGCAAAACCTGCCTATTGGGTTTATTTCATGTTTGTATGGTTTTCTAGTAGACTTACAATATGAAGATCCAAATTACAGGAAGATCCATTATCTGGGAAACCCCAGGTCCCGAGCATTCTGGATAACAGGTGCAATACTTGTATCATGAACATGCTGATGGGGAATAGGCAGATAGGAGAGATCATCTGTGACTGAGCCTAAGAAACTTTTGTTTTTTGTGATTTTTTTTTTTGGCGGGACAGAGTTATTAATTATTTAATGAAATTATTTAAACCATAAATAGCAGGTATACCCACACAGAAATTTTAATACGGTTTACCTACACTGAGCAAAGAGTTAATGTAACAACACAGATACTAATCACAGAGGCCAATGGAATGCAGACTATTCCCTGTCCTGTTGATGATGCATCCCTGTCTTGTACAGACACATTTCTTCCTTGGATTTGATTAAAGCTGAGAGGGTTTCTTTTTTGGGGGCATTTTGTGCAGACACTCAAATGATCCCAGAATAATGCCTTACATATAATTACTAAGGGATAATAGCAATAACATTTACAAAAAACAATGGAATTTTTTCAATTACGAGTATATTGGAAGTTGCATAGAATTAAATTTACTTTCATTATGCGAAAAATTTTGGGTGAAGATACCTTTTAAATATACTTAAAAAACTCCTCCAGATTGATTATGCTATTTTAATCAAAATTACAGTTAGTAGTGTGCATATGGACAAGGCCACACTACCTAGCTCCTAGTTTGTTGTACTATATTAAATGTTTAACAGTTAGCTCTCAACAATCTTTATTTTTTCGTATATTAGGACAGGAAAATGGCTTGTTAAGGTTCATTCACAGCCACGTCCTGTACCTAACACCTTGTGAATCTTAACTACTGTCTTTGTCACACTCCTCTCTGTACATTCAATGTGTCAGATGTATTTGTAAGTTTAATTATTATAAAATATTCCAGGCAGCCATCTTTGGGACATCAGGAGATAAATAAGCCACGGTCATAAGCTCCTTGCTGGCATTATTATCCTGTCCTGCCTGCACCTAGGCACACATGGCTGATTTGGCATTCAGCAGCATTGTACTCCTAAGGGATCATAAAATATCCATGCATGTTTTACATCAGGAGCCATCAATTTGTTGGTCTCCAGTTACAACTAACAGTATCCCCAGTTGTTGCGTTGGCATGATGGAGGTTTAAATTCAGCAAACATTTTACTTGCCTAAATGTAAGTAACAGGTGATATAATTTATGTCATGCTAGGCTACTGTCACACAAACTATCTAGAAGCAATAAAATGGAGAGGGAAGTCACATGTGACAAAGGTTCATGTGGAGTGTTGCAGACTGATCTATGTGTAACCCAGTTACTGTATTATTTTTATTAAACACACATTTACCAACACTGTACAATACAACCATTAACTGGTGGAAGAGGAAATGAGGGACAAATTCAATAGAGCTTGCAATCTAGCATAACACAAATAGAGAACAATTAATGACTATAGTCCAAATGTTATAAATTAAATCTCTGTTATGCTTCAATTTGTTTGGTACATGAAGATTCTGTGCTCTGCAGTGAAACAGAGGTTGTGAGAGGGCTTATGCAGGCAACTGAAATGTTACAGAGCACATGATGTTGCATATCTGTTCATGTAAGTGCAAAGTACAAAGAAGGCATAGTATAAGTGGTGAGGGCAATGATTTCTCTGAGCTCAGGGTCCCAGCACAAGTATCTCATTTGTCTGGAAGAGTGTGTTTGCTGCAAGTAATGAGTTACAGCTGGAGATTTCTGTCGACCAGTACCGTCCCTCTCAGCCTATTTCTCTTTTCTATCCTTTAAAGGGGATCTATTGCGAAAATGAACATTTAATAATACAGGCTTCATCTCACTGAAATAAGACACTTTCTAAATACAATCAATTAAAAATGCTGTACTGTTTTAGAAATAATCAAGTTAGTCTTCAGTATCTCATTCTCCACAACCTGTCACTTTTCATGCGATCTTCATGCAGAGGTCTGGTTCAGATTTTGATTAACAGGTAGGTCTTCTACGTCTTTTAGGGGACTCCCTTTCTTAGCAGAATAACTCACGTTACCAACAGCAGCACAAACAAAAGGTAACAAAATAACAGACACTGTCAAACACCCTGCACGCAGAGAAACTAGTGATGAGCGGGTTGAGTTTCCCTCGACCCGCACCCGACCCTAACCCACCCCCTCCCAACCAGAACCTGGCCTGGCCCGCTCTGTCCCCTCTATTTATAGACCCAAGCCCGCCCCACAGTGACATAACGAAAGGGGTGGGGCAAGCCCAAGTTTATAAATTCAGGGGCCAGAAGCCAGTAGTGTGAGGTTGCAGGTGCGGACCAAAGATGTTTTGTGGCAGTGGGCTCGAACCCGCCTGACCTGCAGGTTTCGGGCCAGCCCGCACATCACTAGTTAGCACCTAGGTTAAGGGTGCAACCCCCCAAAGAATGTATTAGACCTGTCAATCAAAAACTGTCTCCACCTGCTGCATGAAGACAGAATGAAGAGAGACAGGCTGCTAAGAGTGGGAGAGTGAAGAGTAACAAGATTATTTCATAAATGGTACAGAATTTGTAATTCATTATATTTAGAACGTTTCTTATTTCAGCAAGATGAAACATATTAAAGTTTTGTTTATGTGACAGATCCCCTTTAAGTCCCCCCGTTGTTTCTTAAGTACCAGAAGCATTGTATATTGCATAACAGTTTGCACCACAGTATTATTGTGTATCGTTTATTTATTTCAGGGGAATAGCCTTAGTTTTGCCACTATTTTAAAATTTAAAAGCAATGGCACGCAAAGTGTTTTGCCACTGAACGATAGCTTGTAGGCATGCAGCTCTCCTAATACCCCTCCACAGGCTATCATGCTAATTGTACTGACCTTACTGGGGCATCTGTGGCTCAGTTTTTTCAGACGATAATCAACGGACTAAGAACGACTGTGTAATTATTAGCACCCAGAGACCTACTGTCAATAGAAGTTTATATCTCCGTTATTATGTAGTTTTAGCGAAAATATTTCTGGCAACTTTGTATGCTAGCATGAAGGAATCCACTTCCTTGTGAGCCGCTTAAGCTGGCCATAGACTCAAAGATCCGCTCGTTTGGCGACATCGTTCCCCGATATGCCACTAACGGCATGGCTATATCGGGGGTAATTCGAACGTTTGGCCGTATGGCCGAACGATCGAATTACGATACGCCACGGGGCACCGACGGGTCGGTCGGTTAAAAATCAAACCTTCCCGATCGATATCTTGACCAGATATCAATCGGGAAGACCCGTCGGAGCTGTCAAATTGGTCCAAACTACCAATATCGGCAGCTTTATCTGCCCGTGTATGGCCACCATTGCTCTATTGCAAACAACAAAAAGTTGATTTATCAACTAGATTTATTAATGATCAGAGCCAGTGTCCTATGGGCAAAGCAGGATCAATTATCCTCTGTCTGAACGGCTCATTAACAACACAGGTGCTTGGAATGCCTGTCGTTGATTGAACAATTAGTGTAAAGCAGGACACTCTAAGAGTAAGGTCACACTGTGAGATTCGGGGAGATTTAGTCACGGCGACTAATAGCCTCTTCTTTGGGGCAACTAATCTCCCCGAACTGCTTCCCCCTGTCTTCCACTTGCTACAAATGAAAAAATGCCTGCAGCATGGCACTCACTGCTCTTCATTTTCCGAAGTCGTCCGAAGTTTCTTCGTGAGGTAACTTCGGAAAACGAAGTGCCGCGAGTGCCATGCCACAGGCATTTTTTCATTGTAGCAGGCGGAAAACAGGAAGAAGCAGTTTGGGGAGATAAGTTGCCCCAAAGAAGAGGCGACTAGTCGGCAGACGACTAAATCTCCACGAATCTCCAGGTGTGACATTACCCTAAAGGTCACTCCTTTGCAATACATATATAACCAATAAAATAAAGCTAATGTCACACATGACAATTTCTCCACTGGAACAAATATGCTGCATTAAAAAAAAACTTTAGTTTAGATTGCCCATGCTTTAGTGGCAGAATTGTTTAATACATGACAGCCCTCTCTATTCAATATTTCAATGAGGATGGAGATGCCAGTAAATTAGCATATGCACGGATATGTAGTTACAGTAATTCTTTACTTTACACATTTTTAATTTACAAAACACACCTTTCACAGTCATAACTGTCATTACTCCATTTAGAAAATAGACAAAAGCTTCCTTAATAGAAAAAAAGCTTCCTTAATAGAAAATTAATTTTAAATGCGAAAGCCTGTTGTGACCACAACTTTGCTGTTGTGACATAGACATTCTGTGTTATTGGCCCAGTTAGCATCGAAAGTGTGAAGAATAAGAGTCCTTCACTTATCCAATGCCGCCGAATGATGGGCACAGACATGTGCAAAGCCTCTCTGTCCTAAGCATTAAAACAGCAGAGTCTTTATTTGCCAGCTGTTGCTGCTGCTTCTTGTGGCGTTTTCTATCCTGTACCCCTCCCAGTCATTCTTCAAAAACCTGTGTCTGAGTAAAAATTTCATAAGTCTAATAAGAAAGGGGGCAACAAAAAAGTAAAAATGGTTGTTAGTATTAGAGAATATGCCTTGCAGCAAACAAGAGTTTTACATGGATGGCTTCAAAAATCTTGTCAAACTGGTTAGCCAGCATTGTGTGCTTCATTTGTACAAGATCTGGTCTGCTGTGTACCTCTGAACCTTCTCTCACACCCATATGCTATCACACACACATATTAATTGTGTCAATAAGATAGGGGTGATGGGGAGAGAAAGAAATAAAGGAAAGTACTTTGAAGCTTTGTGAAGTCGAAGTTGCTTCTCCTGTGAATGTGTCCTTCTCCACTAAACCGGAATCAGTGTAAATACAGGACTGTGAACATTAGTCCCACACAAAAATGTTTTCTAGATAATTATTTTAACAAGGATGTCTGAAAATTCTGCATCAGTGTTTTCTCTGCTAATCCACTGCCTTCTGTTCTTCAGCGCATCCACTTGTCAGTGCTGATTCAAGGCAGATTTCAGCATGAAAATGCATGCTTTTACTTTGCGTTTTATCAAAAACCGCCACACATATGCACGGACAGGCAGATGTGGTATTGGGGTATATTGAAGACCATTGCAAGTGCTGATCCTGTACAGCAGATTCCACAGCTGCAAAGTTGTCAGCTTCTGAAGCACACAGTTTTTACAACTATAAACTATACAGTAGTACAAGTACAGTATATGTACAGTTTATTTAAGCATGCAAGATTTTTTTTATTATACACTACATATTTAAAAGTTGCTTAGAATCTTTGATTATGCAAAAAAAAAAGTTTTGAATGGAGTTCCCCTCTATCACAAAATAGATTATGTGCATCCAAGCTACTTATTTATGCAATGTTTTGATTTTAATGATGTTAAATGTTTTAAAGAATGAAGGTCAGTCCTGCCCTCTTCTATAAGTTAACACTGGAAAGCCAGCATTCCTCTGATAAGGCATTTGCAATGCAGCCACAATTAAGAGGAAACTGCCTACAGCCTTGAATTGCAGCTACCAAGCAACATATGAATTCACTGGAGGAGGAGAAAAAATGAATGTAGAGATGACAAGGTCAGTCCTACATTCTAACTTAAAAAAATCTAATAAAAATCACATATATGGATGTAAAGCATATGTCAGAGGCATATTTCAGCCACTGGAGAAATGTTCAATGCACCCCTGCCTCCTGTCATTGACATGAATTGAATCTTCCTGTTGCCCATGCCGACAAATGGTTTTTGGACCAAAAATCGTCTGTCACAAGCGTAACACCAAGTTTCCATACATGTCAATAGTAGGAGGCATGTGGAGGTTATCAGCCATTTATATGCCAGTTTAGGCATACTAGTTAATGTCATTAAGCAGGCATCTCTAACAGGCCATGTGTGTACCTATTAAATATGGCCACCGGTGTTTCAATCTCTTCCATAGCACCTGTTTATAGGGGCAGTTTGTATTACACAAAAGTCATACTTTCTTCTGTGTCATTTTTTTGTCAGTACAGCATGTGGCCTTTGCAATTTATAATGCCAATTGTAATAAACTCTAGAAAGGTTTGATAAAGGGAATAGTCACCTTTTGCAAAGGTTAGTATGTATTTACTGTAAAGTGGCTTTGCCGACCCCCTCTACCACTACGTAAATGTAGAGATGCAGTAGCACATATAGCCATACAGTCATATACAGAAAATTGATATCTGCTGCCAATCTCTGCATCAGTGGTTAACTTAAGCACTAACCTCTAATACTATGCAAATTTTTTTTTGTACTACAATGCAATTGGAAAAGTACTTATTTTGCAAAGTCCTACCACTTTGGCATAAAAGATGGAACATAAATACCATATGAACGCTCTAGGGTACAAAATAATTTGGACTTTGAAGAGAACGGGAGTTCTAAACTGCAAGGGCAACGCTTACCAAACAGTAGGGCTACATCACCTTCGACCCTGACAGACAGCCAGAATAAGATTAAGAATCATTACTATGACTTATTTGAACATTCAAAGCACTATAGAGAGTTTTCGTCACTGCATGACATTGTATGATTCTCTGACCTTTTCATGTGCTCAGGTTGTATAAAAATCATTTTTGGGCTGAAACCCAAAAAGTCTGAAAGCCTTTGAGCTAAAGGGTTACATGTTTAAACATCCCTTCTCATTTCCATGGGTACCACCAGACATGCCTATGCAAGACTCTCTATTTGCAGGAAATTTGTCAGATGCCCGATTTTAGTAACATTGCTATACTAACAGGATCCTTTTGGCTTAAAAGAGGTAACTACAAACAAGCTAAATCCTTTATTTTTCAGTTTTATTTTTATAAAATTATAAACAAATATCTCCTTCATGTTTGACTGAAAAATAAAATACACTTAAAATGTGTTTTGTTGTAATGTTCTCTAAATAGGAAAAAACAATGTATGAGAATAAATATGACACATAGTCCGACTGTCTATTTGAACATGAGTTGATGAAGAAGTGTAGGATGCTGGGCTGGCTAAATCCACCAGTTGTGCATACAGTAACAAATGGTCCATTCATAAGGCTAAACAGTGTCTGTTTGGAAAGGCTCGAAATTCTACAGTGAAATGGATGGTTGCTGTCTCATCACTCTCCCACATCACCAAGGGAGGAGGAGGATGGATCTCACATCTCACTGGGCCATATACTCACATATTACAACATTCTGTCTTTAAAAAAAACAAAAAAACCCAGCTATTCAGACACACATATGAAACATCATTTCACTGTGCAGATATATTTCACATTTCTCAAGAAAAACAAAAAGTGCCTGTGTGTGTGTGATTTTAAATATGTGAGCAGCAACGCGTTTGGCAAATGGATAGTGGTGTAAATTAGTAATACCCAAAACAGGCAAAAAAAAGACACTCATAGTAACAGAGACCAGCATCCCCTAAATGACTATGAATTAGAATCCATTTATTTAAAGAAAAAAAAAAGGAAAGGACATTCTATGGTCACAAACACATTCTATATTTAAATTGTTTAGTGCTAGGACACTGAAGCCAGTAAAATGCAATTAAGAAAAAACTTTAAACCCCTTCCCTCTACTGTCCCCGATCTTGAAACTGTTGTTCACCACATGTAAATCATGTCACACAAACAGTCAAAAATCAGCACAGCTGGCCACTGTGGGGGTATGGACAACAATAAATATATAGTTCAGACAACACAGCCTCACTGCTGTACCTGAATGTAAAAAGATGGACATGGGATATTCGTGTACATTGAGTTGGATATAAACGATTCATGAGATAAGTTCCTATAACTTTCATTTTGCATCTTATAGTGATACCCCATATCAACTGTACTGCGTAAACATTGGTATAATGAAAACTTTCATGAAAACAGGTTGCATGATTGTTTTATTTATACTATACAATAAAAATAAACAGGTCCCCTGTTTTCATCATTAGACATTTCACCACATGTTGCTGAAGCCATAAATATTTTACTGAGGCATTATTATGAGACACAAAATGAAGGGGATGCAAATGTATCATGTACATTTGTTAAACCCAACTCATTGTACATATTATTCTGCACTACAAAAAACCTTATAACGACAGGGTAACAGAAGGAAAAACGGCCCATATGCAAAAAGGTGTCCATCTAAGTAAGCAGGTTATTGCAAAATCTCTCTGCCTCCCTCTGCTAATCTGATTCTTTCCCTGTGTGTTACAAATCTTCAGGCATGAGGATGCAGGCCAAAGTACAAGGCAAGAACATTGGCCAACTGTTACTGCAGCCACATCACCCCCTCCTTCAAGCGTGTGGTTCCCAAGGACCAATCAGTGACCTGCCAACAGCTGTCCCGCCCTGCTGAGCCTCTCTGAGTGACAGCGGTGCACTGTTCAACAGAAGGTAAAATCCATCACTGAACAGAGAGAGCTACATGGAGTCCTGTAACAGTATCAGCAACTAAACACTGCAAAGCAAGGCTAACACATCTGCAGCATACAGTCAGCTTTTTTTCTTTAGAATCCCAGACAAATCAAGAACTGTTTAGTCTCAACAGGGCTTTGTGGACACACAACAAAAATACCAGAATACTGAAATATGTTTATACTGCTCAGGTATGAGGGTGCTTATGTCTGCACAATGCATGTTGCCCTTTGTCTGTGTACCAGTTATTATTCATAGTAAGGAATATTTATTTAAAGATTTGAAGATTTGAAAAGTGCAGCAAGTAAAATAAACTCTAATTTGGATACGACTGCCATGCCAGTAACTTCACACTGCTACAAAATATAATTGTGGTACAGTAGAGAGTTAACACACACACTCACACGTGTATCTCATCCCTTTGACCTTGGACTCGTTTGTTTCATCTGTCTTTGGGCACATTCTCTTTGCTAACCATTCAGCACACTGTGAGCTCTGATAATAATGGTTAATGTTTACTGAAACCTGTGCATGAACTGTACTAAACCCGATAGCAGAACTTTGCCTTTACGGCTCTGACAGCATCTCTCCTTTCCAACTTTGCCCAAATTAAAAGCATACTATCAAGGATACAGGTTGTGTTTATAAGCGGTTTGCTATATAATGTAGGAGGTGGGGATTGAAGCAGTTACACTTAGATGTCCTTTTTAGTTAAAGTTCACACTATGCTTGTGCCACACTTTTT
This sequence comes from Xenopus laevis, assembly GCF_017654675.1. Classification (NCBI taxonomy): domain Eukaryota; kingdom Metazoa; phylum Chordata; class Amphibia; order Anura; family Pipidae; genus Xenopus; species Xenopus laevis. The sequence goes on along the minus strand of NC_054381.1, from coordinate 93,816,861 downwards.
TACTGTGGGAAAAAGTATTTAAGTGTAGTTGTCAAATTCTCCTTCAGGTGCTTAGTGAAAGGTTGATTCTGAACACACAGGTAATTTAAATAATGTCATAGAGCTATACAAGGATACTGAAAGTAGATGATTCTAAAGCTTAGCAAGTGCTCCAGTAACATGGGCTGCTCAACATGCTTATGTGTCTCAAGTAACAATGGATGAAGTAATGTTGCCAAGGAAGTATAATAGAAAGATATCATTGACTGAGGCAGCTGTGAAGAAAGCACATGCTTCCCAACTGTGATATCTGTACTCTAAAACACATCAACATCCAACTGAAAAGAGACAAGCTACTCTGAATCAGTCAGCATCATATGTCAAAGTTACATTTTCACCAGCAAGCTTCAGTGGCTGCAGACTGACCATTATGGGATATGTTCTACCTTTAACAGAATTTAGTCTAAGGTAAAATACCAGCCAGGTGGCAACTCTACCTTCAAGTTAACGTTTAGTACGTTATAGAATGGCCAATTCTAAGCAACTTTTCAATTGATCATTATTTTTTCATAGTTTTTTTAATTAATTGCCTTTTTCTTCTGACTCTTTCCAGCTTTCAAATGGGGGGGGGGGGGTTGTCACTGACCCCATCTAAAAATCCCTCTGGCTTTCAAATGGTGGGTGTCACTGACCCCATTTAAACAAAACATGCTCTGAAAGGCTACAAATATATTGTTACCGTTACTCTTAATTCCTCATCTTTCTATTCAGGCCCCCTCCTATTCATATTCCAGTCTCTCGTTTAAATCAATGCATGGTTACTAGAATTATATGGATCCAGACTGCTACAATTGCAAACTGGAGAGCTGCTAAATAACTCAAAAACACAAATAATAAAGAAATGAAAACCAATTGCAAGTTGTCTCTGAATATCACTCTCTACATCATATTAAAAGTTAATTTAAAGGTAAACAACCCTTTGAAGGCCCCAGCCTTAAAGGAAAGCAATATCCCCAAAATGAATACTTGAGTAACATATAGTTTATATCAAATTAAGTGGCATATTAAAGAATCTTATCAAACTGGAATATTAAGTAAATTTTGCTATTTTACATATCTGTCTGTGTGCTGCCTCAAAGATCACCTGACCAGAAATACTACAACTCTAACAGGAAGAAGTGTGGAAGCAAAAGACACAACTCTGTCTGTTAATTGGCTCATGTGACCTAAAAAGTATAGTTTGTTTGGTATGTTATTTGTGTACCGTGAATCGTACGATCCCAGCAGGCTGCCCTTATTTTTTAAAATGGCTATTTTCTATTTATGATTACCCAATGGCACATACTACTAAAAAAGTATATTATTATATAAATGGTTTATTTACATGAAGCAGGGGTTTACAGACGAGTGGTTTTATGCAATATATTTTTATAGAGACCTACATTGTTTGAGGGGTATAGTTTTCCTTTAAGCCTATTAGAACTAGCTTTGATACTTATTTGCAGTCATTGATTTTTTTGGAAATGAAAAACGGATGATTTAAACAACAAAGTCTTTATATATTTAAAACAGTGATAAATTGGTGATTTCAGTTCAAAACCCTTTATCTGAAGTGTAACTGCTATGTTAGTTGCTGGTATTCTTATGATGCTGTTGAGAAATGTATCAACTAATGTAGCAAATAGTAGCAGTAGACCAGGTCAGCCACCTATATTACTGAGCTACTTGCAAACACCAGAGTAGAAAGTGAACCATTACACTTAAAGGGGTTGTTCACCTTTGAGATAAATTTTAGTATCATCATCATTTCATCATCATCATTTATTTATATAGCGCTGTCAAGATACGCAGTGCTTTAGTATGATGTAGAGAGTGATATTCTGAAATAATTTGTATTTTGTTTTAATGTTTTATTATTGAAGGTTTTTGAGTTATTTAGCTTTTTATTCAGCAGCTCTTCAATTTGCATTTTAAGCAATCTGGTAACTAGGGCCCAAATTACCCTAGCAACCATGCATTGATTTGAATTAAAGACTGGAATATGAACAGAAGAGTCTGAATAGAAGGATCAGTAATAAAAAGTAGGAATAACAATACATTTGCTGCCATTAAAGAGCATTTGTTTTTTTAGAAGTGGACAGCGACGCCCATTTGAAAGCTGCAAAGAATCAGAAGAAATAGACAACTATAAAAGTATAAAAAATATATCATGAAAACCAATGGAAAAGTTGCTTAGCATTGGTATTATATAACATAATAAATGTTACTTTAAAGGTGAACCACCCCTTTAAGGGTGTTCAGAATGCTGCTGAACTATAGCTCACAGACTTAGAGGAAATTGTATGGATTCTATTTAATGAATGGTCTGAAAATTTAACCAACTCTCAGTTGTGTTCCCAGTCTACATACAAAATGCTCTGAAATTTTTTTTCTTGAATGCAAAATGTCATTTGTAAAGGAATTAAAGAATGGTGTTATCACTCCTGCAAGTTATACAATTGTTTAGCTTCTATTTGTTCCGCCTGTTTGGTGCTGTATTATAAGGTACCATTGTTTGTTCTGCAAACAAAGGGTGTAGCTTGTTTCCAAGGTGACTGCAATTCAGTTGCTCTTGTTGCACCTCACACACACAAAGTTACATTTGCACACCTGAAAGCATCTTGCTTTGGAGAAAAGACACAGCCAGGAAGAACTAGGTTTTACTTTTAAAAGTGGATCAGCAAACTGGCAAAGAAATCGATACATGTGTAACCACCTTAGCTTGTGGCATTGTGAAAGCCAGTACAGCCCACCAAACCTCAGTCAACAAGCTTAGCGTGTAAGAATAATAAGGCAGGTTATGCATATAACATAATATAAGAATAAAATAGTAGCCTAGCAATTTTAGTTTAGTACAGGTACAGTACAGTTAGTGGCATATTTATTAACCTTGGAGACAAATATCACCGGTGATGTTGCCCATAGCAACCAATCAGATCTTTGCTTTTGTTTTCTAACTGGTAGGTGACTGTTCAAATCTAACTGCTGATTGGTTGCTATGGACAACAATTCCATAGGTGAGGTTTGTCTCCAATGTTAATACACTTCAGAGTGTGTGTTCTGAAGAAAAGAAATGAAGACACATGTATACCTGTGAATGCATGCTCTTCTGCTATTCATATCAATTACATGACACACAGATAAATGGGCAAACTCCCACATGTACATTTAGGGATTAGGGCTATGGCACCTGGGCCAATTATGTCAATGGGAAGCAATCCATGGCATGTTGTGGGTGTTATAGTTTGACACTACCCCAAGGGATATTGGACACACTTGCAAACATACAAATTATTTTTCCTTGCTACCTTCACTTCACTGACTGTTCTATAACAGTTACAGGGAGTTGAACTGGATGAAAACAAACGCCTAAATATACAGTAGTTGATTTTGTTTTTCTGATCTCTATGGAACAAGCATCTAAAATGGCTGCAGAAAACCCATGGCTGAACTGGGTTTACAACTTCAGTAAAAACAATGTCATAAACATACAGTTGTAGAAGATGAAGAGACATGTTTAAATGCCTGTTAGATGGGTCCTTCAAACATTTGTCCATAAAATGTACAATGAAGCATTTTTAGATAAACAATGTAGGAAGTCAAGATTTAAAATATACCTGTATGTATACATAAGTAAAGAGCACACTTTGTTGATAAGGTCAAAGTCTCTTGCAGCAAAATATACACCCTCTTTATTGGCAGGGCTTGTTTCCATTCATTCCATTACACAGAAGGGAAAGGATGAGAGATACATTATACATTGCAAAGAGCAATCCTTCTCTGCATATTTGAATTAATATATGAGCGGATGCTAAAATACTGCTCTCTATGGCCAAGGTACATCTGCAAATCCTACAAGACATATTTATATGTAACAATATATAAATGAGAATGTTTATAAGCATTAGTCTCTCCTCAAAATTTAGAACTGATAGATGTATGAGGCAATTACAACACAATGCATATATTAGGGATGCACCGAATCCAGGATTCGGTTCGGGATTCGGCCTTTTTCAGCAGGATTCGGCCGAATCCTTCTGCCCAGCCGAACCGAATCCAAACCCTAATTTACATATGCAAATTAGGGACGGGGAGGGAAATCGCGTGACTTTTTGTTACAAAACAAGGAAGTAAAAAATGTTTTCCCCTTCCCACCCCTAATTTACATATGCAAATTAGGGTTCGGATTCGGTTCGGTATTCGGCCGAATCCTTCGCCAAGGATTCGGTGGTTCGGCCGAATCCAAAATTGTGGATTCGGTGCATCCCTAGCATATATATTATAAGAAAGTGCCACCCACATGTCCAGTGTACAGATACCATACAAACACAAATACAGAGGTAAAGCACTATCACAACGCACTATCACTAATAAATAACGTGGCTTTCCTCCAAGCAACACACCCTACAACATTTTCAAAATGAATACCAGCTTTTAAACAGAGAAAAAAACACATACATATGTGAATGTAACACGGTTTTCAAACTATTACAGGCTAATGGGTTACCGAAACAGGTCTGGGGTAAGAAACCGAAAAAGCAATGGAACGGTTACAGTTTCTCTAGATACAGAGCTTAGAAGAAGTAACAGTTGGTGCCCATAGGACTAGGACTCCCCCTCCCCCTGCCTCCCAATCTCCTCCACACCCTTCCAGCAACTATCAGAAATCCTCAGGCTTTGCGACTGCCAGCTGAAAGAACTGTTTAGTCAGCAGCAAGTAACAAATACACAGAGTCACAGACCTTCAACTGCTCCATCACTTTTATCTGCATCCCTACCTCACTGTACAGCTATAAAGAAGGGAACATTAGCACAGCCACATAATGCTTAAGTAGCTGTGCTTATGTCAAACAAAAAACATGCAGTGTTCTTCTCAGGCCAAAAGCAGTTAGAATAACACAGTCCAAATGGAAATAACATGATTTCATAGGTGTGTATTGGGGCATTTTTCATAAGGGGCAAGGGTAGCAGAAAGTAGAATATTTTTTTTTTTTAGTTTAAGTACACTTTGGTGATGTTTATCTATCTTACAAGGCTATTGATACAGAGTAAAGGTAAAATGGGAGCCCGGGGGAGGGGGGGGAGAGAAATACAGATTTCTCAATGTAGGGGTGCCCCAAGGCTCTGTAATTGGTCTGCTGTCCACTCCGTCTTTGGGAGATCTCATCCATGTATTTGTCTTTGACGATCATCTGCATGCTGATGATACCCAAATATATTTATCCCCCCCCCATTTTAACAGCTGAAACAGACTCCAATCTCCAACTGCCTCCTACCAATTTCCAACTGGATAAAACCCATATATATATATATATATATATATATATATATATATATATATATATATATATATATATATATATATATATATATATACAAGTACACGATCTGGAGCACTCCCAAGAATTGGACAATGCCTAGGTGCTGGTTAAAGAATCAATATTCAATTAGCAAACAAACCGCACAACCAGGTCTTGCATAAAGTGTCAAAAACTTATTTTAATATCGACGTTTCGGCTCCAAACTTAAGCCGTCTTCAGGAAGACGGCTTAAGTTTGGAGCCGAAACGTCGATATTAAAATAAGTTTTTGACACTTTATGCAAGACCTGGTTGTGCGGTTTGTTTGCTAATTGTATATATATATATATATATATATATATATATATATATATATATATATATATATATATATATATATATATATATATATATATATATATCTATCTATGTATATATAGCAAATGTATATATAGTGTGGGCAGCATAACCCCTGCACCATATCACTAACAATTGTCAAATTGCATATGTGTGTATGAAATATATTGTTCTAAATTGTAAAGGATGCCCAGCCAGCAGCTGAGCAGCATGAAAATATTGGTGTTTTTTTAGCTACACAGGGATTAATAACCCCTTTCTGTAAATGTGACACAACTGGCCATGTTCTAAATATGTATTTTACAGTTATTTGTCTCTCTTGCTTTTTTATATATAATATATATATATATATTTTTTTTTTTTTTATGTGCATAAATACATGTATATAAGTTTTTCAAGAGATATTCCATTCTCTTTTATGATACCATATTTAAAAGCACAAACAAATTGAAATGATTCTCATGTGATTTTGCAGAGGATTCTTTACCTTTAGGGTAGGACTCCACAAGCGTTTTTGTCGCAATCCGATGAGTTGCGCCAAAACGCATGCGACTTGTCGCATGTGACAAAAATAGTAATCCGTTGATCCGACGCGACACGACTGTCGGATGCAGACACGCGCCATACGACAATTCTATTACTTACCTTATTTTTGTCGCATGCATTTTGTCGCAGTGCGTCAGATCACGACTAAAACGCTTGTGGAGTCCTACCCTTAATTAATCTCTACAAACGGGTTCACCTGAAATTCCATCAACAAACAATTTAATAGGAAATGAGGCCTTTGCAAGTTTATCATACTATCCCCCTCCTCCTCCAGGCAGCTATGAGATGCTTCTATTGAAGCAACTTCCTCCATCTTATGTGAGCAGCATTTACACAGGCCCTCATGTTTCACTTCCTCAGGCACTAAAGCCTGTTTGGTTACTATTTCGTCTTCTTTCTTTCCCTACATCTTAACATTACAGTTAACCCTTACAGTCTTTCAAAATGTGAAAAATCTCAGCATTTCTAAACTGAGGTTAAAACTAAGAAGAAAGGAAAAATGTATGACTGCTAGGGTTTAAATGTGTCCGGCGACTATTGCTTTTACATCTCTTTGCTAAGAAGCAGAGGAAGATTTACCTGCATCTTCCCAGCTCTACACAAAGTTGTAGGATGCTTAGATGCACCAGCAAGAGTTAAGCACATTGGTAAACTTGTCATAAATAAACTTAATATAATATTTTAACTTCCAATGACATATGACAAGCAGGCTTTCTTTGCTGTACACTATAAACATATCCTATAAATGGTGTAATTGCATATGAGCAAGCTGACAATTTCTCTTGTAAATATAAAAAATGTTTTTCCTGCAGATCTAGATTGTTCTGTCATTTATCAGTTTTCTCACCCAAACACTGTTTGAGCCATGAATATTTTGGGCATGCTAGGAACCATTAAAATTTGTTTGGTGGTTGAATTTTTCTTTGGAAAATCAAAAAAACATTTCAGTTTAAAAAAAAAAAAATTGTTTGGTGGACACATTCAGCCTGTAGGCCTACAGGTTTCTTATAACAAGCACAGTGCAGAGTCTCTGCTCTGTATGTATTTTAAATAAAAACAAGTGGTCTTGCATATTAAATAAACATGAGTGAAGACACACAATACCCAAAACAGCCAAATAAACCCCAAACATTAAACAAATCTGCAGAACCTGGAGATGCAAATTCAGGACAACGGTCATTTAAATAAAGACTTGCATAACTAGGATTATTGTGTGCCTTTTAAAGGGAGATGGAAAATAAAACCCAGGTTTTGTTGCAATGAACAAACTCCAAATATTTTGAAGTTTGATTATCATCTAATAGTAACACCACGTATGCCAAAGTCATGGAAAGTACTATTTTATCCAGCTGGTATATACGCAGGCTAATCTGTGTACACTGGTTGTCAAAATTGTGACCCAGCCCTGATTATGAACTACAAATAAAAGGATCCTGCAGCAAACAAGGATGGAGGCAATACAGCTATGTTTTGCATCCCTACAGTAATAAACCTATTTTATATGATCGGTAGCATTTATTATTTCTGCTTTAGGGAAGTGCTCATTGCTTCTGCTAGTCTCCCAGATGTGTAAAGTCTTGAAGCAATAGTAATACAGGTATGGGACCTGTTATCCAGAATGCTTGGGACCTGGGGCTTTCTGGGTAACAGATCTTTCCGTAATTTGGATTTTTATACCTAAAGCCTAAGAGAAAATAATGTAAACATAAAATAAATCAAATAGGCTGGTTTTGCCTCCAAAAGACTAATTATATCTTAGTTTGATTCCAGTACAAGGTACTGTTCTATTATTAGAGTGAAAAAGGGATGCACTGAATCCAGGATTCGGTTCGGGATTCGGCCTTTTTCAGCAGGATTCAGATTCAGCCGAATCCTTCTGCCTGGCTGAACCAAATCCTTATTTGCATAAGCAAATTAGGGATGGGATGGAAATTGCATGACAAAACAAGGAAGTATAAAATGTTTTCCCCTTCCCACCCCTAATTTGCATATGCAAATTAGGGTTTGGATTCGGTTCGGTATTCAGCCAAATCTCTCGTAAAGCATTTGGGGGTTCGGCCGAATCCAAAATAGCGGATTCAGTGCATCGCTAACTTTTTTAAATTTGGATTATATGGATAAAATGGCATCTATGGGAGATTACATTTCCGTAATTCAGAGCTTTCTGGATAACGGGTTTTCAGATAACCGGTTTCATACCTGTATTCGTATAGAAATGAAATAGTGTTTAAGGGCAGGGGCACACAAAGCTACTGGGGGAGATTAGTTGCCCAGCGACAAAAATCGCTTCTCCTTCAGGCAACTACTCTCCCTGAACTGCCTCCCCCCCGCTAGAATATAAATCGCCGGCTGGATGTCACTCGGAGCGCTTTGTTTTCTGAAGTCGCCCCACAAGGCAAGTTCAGGCAACTTCGGAAAAACGAAGCGCTCTGAGTGCCATCCCACCGGTGATATAGACTGTAGCCGGCAGGAAGGCTTTTCGAGGAGATTAGTCGGCCGAAGAAGAGGCGATTAGTCGCCGGGCAACTAAACCTCCCTGAATCTTGGCATCTGTCTCTGCACTAAAAGGTGAAAGAAAACTAGGAGAAACTAAATATTGTCATAAGGGATGGGGAAATTATCATGAGTTAAATTACTGTTGGATAGATTAGCAGCATCTCCAAAGCAAGCAGACATGATAATTTAACTACAATAAAGATGTTAATCAAAAAAGGCTTTTGTCTAAACTTCTTTGAAATGGTAATTACTAGCAGGAACGTTATCTTATCACTAGTTCTTCGTGTCTGGTAAGAGTAGAAATTTGACATGGGGGCTGAGGGAAGCCAAAGAATAAGACAGTCAATCCTTACCTGATTTTCCATCGGTGAAAGCCTTCTTTTCCAATCAGCGGAGGGGGTCACGTTAGATTTCTGCAATTCATTAGTTTCCATTAGCAGCCAGCAGTCATTTCATTATCCCCACAATAGATACACTTTCAAAATTAATACACCAGGCCATGTCTTCATATTGCCTTTGCTTACTGTTTTTTCACAAAAACAAATTAATAATAGAATAACAGACATTCTATTGAATTAATATTGTTTGCAGTAGTGTTTATGCATAGCCATAACTATATTGTCAAATACAATGATACATATCTAACATAAGAACTTCAAAGTTTGCAGAGAAACAGTCTGCATGCTCCTCCTTACAGAACTACTGTACATGGAAAAGCACAATGGCATTGGTCCCGTTTACAGAACATTTCATTTTGATATCATGCATTTATAATGTCAAAATAATAAATATCATCTGTGAAGTAATTTAGAAATGTAAGTAGTGTCTACCTGCTGCCCATTTTGCGTGCAAACATTTGCAGTTTAATTGTGAGGGGGACTTGAAATTTTACCATTGCTCAACCCTTAACAGAGCGTTGCGTGTACAAAAGAACCCCCATGCTGTAAATTACGTGCATATTTATACACACAAATCCTCCCTTCCTAGGATCAGACAAAAAACTCCAACAGGCAGATTCAAAGGAGCCACACAAGAAAAAGTGTGTGCAGGAGAGTCCCCTAGCCTAGCTCTAATGCAGGGATCCCCAACCTTTAGAAGCCGTGAGCAACATTCAGAAGTAAAAGTAGTTGGGGAGCAACACTAGCATGAAAAATGTTCCTGGGTGCCAAAATAAGGGCTGTGATTGGCCATTTAGTAGCCCCTATGTGGATTGTCAACCTATATTGAGACTCTGTTTGGCAGTACATCTGGTTTTTATGCAACTAAAACTTGCCTCCAAGCCTGGAATTGAAAAATTAGCACCTGCTTTAAGGCCACTGGGAGCAACATCCAAGGGGTTGGAGAGCAACATGTTGCTCGCGAGCTACTGGTTGGGGATCACTGCTCTAATGAGTATGTTGCCTTTCCAGCATCTCACTACTATCCCATGAAGGGACTGTACCTCTCTGCTCCTGATGGGGGGGGGGGGCTTGCAGTATTGCACAGAGGATTTTACATGAAGCAGTGAAAGCTTGCAAAGTAACACTCCCACACATCTTACTGGCAGGTAATTACCCCCAGATTGCCCAAAAATAAAACTACAAAAAGATTTGGAACATGGTAAAGGAAAAGGTTTGCAGGCAAATCAGTTTTCAACCAAGCCCATTACATTTACAAAACACATCTCTGTGTTGGAATGTGTGCTCAGGTATTGCCCTTATGGTAGGCAAACAGGTTCAGGTCTGTTAACCCCAGTGTAGTCATGGAAACAAACAAGTTTCAACCCAGCACAACATAAGCTTTTCTGATTAAATGTAAAGCATTAGTATAAAAAGGCACCAAAGTCACTTACACAGAAGATGCTACTAAATTACACAATCACAAATGTCCAACTTCAATCCTCATATTCTTTCCTAGAGTACTAGCTCAAAAAACCTACAATCAAAATTGTGCCTGGAAGGTGAACATCATTTTTAAAAACACATCACTTGTAAGCATATGCATAGGCATTGCAGAAAAAAACTACTTTTATTTACATTATAAATAATACATTCTTTTTTGCATCCAACATCAGGTTCATTACTACTCCTTGTTCATTCACACAGACATATGTGCAAGGATATACACTGGTAGCTGATAAAACCTTGTTATAAGGCCACATGAAATTAGCATTGTTAATAAATACACAGAGCAAGGGCCCTCCTCTCAGGACTGAGGATGTGTTGTCGCAGGATGAAGATATTAGTCCAAAAAGAACACCCCTCAAAGAGGGAAATGAGTTCCCAAACAGGAAGAAAGGCAGGCGGTACAAATCATTCGCTACTATCTGACATCCTTTCCCCAAAGACAAGCATTAGAAAGGACTACAGTGACAAGTGAATTTCATTCAGACTTTATGACAATCTCACTTCAAGGGCAAAGAGTGTAACCTTCAAACATCAGTGCATATAAACACGTCATTTATTTCCTACTTGCACAATCTCGTGTGATACTACCTATAGGATTAAAAGATATCAAATCAATAAATACAGTTAATATTCTTATATGTCTTCCTTGAATGCATTTAGATTTTATCTTGCCCATGCACTTTTTGTTGATCTTACAACTCCATACGACCCATCTCCATTAATATGTTTAAACCTACCAAGGTAGCTTAAAAAAAAAAAAAAAAAAACGAAAGAAAGAAAGAAAGAAAGAAAGAAAGAAAGAAAGAAAGAAAACAAATTAGGCTTGCACAAAAGTACTGCAACTTTAGAAGCTAGCTTGTGCTTCAATAGAAGATGGAGGGGATTGTTTGTAAATTGAAGGGTAGCCAGGGACAATTATGCAAAATGCCTCTATAGAGCAGCACTGATATAAAGGTGTCTCCAACACCTTTTTATAAAATATTCACCCCCCCCCCCCTTTAAAGAAGAGCTCTGGGCAGCTAGTCCAGACTGGCTTCAAATATTTGTTTTTATTTTTTATTATAAAGCAGAATGACTACTACTTTTCTTTTGTACAGAGACTGTTACGAAAAATGTTAAACAGCGGTTTATGTAGTTATATATGTATACACTATTTCCCCTGATAAACTTTAGAAATTAGAACACGTACACTTTAGGAAGGACTCGTGATGATACAGTCTGCTCACAAGCTTTGACTGCCAGTAACGGATGAAAATGCTGAAAGCTGTAGTGTAGCAACAGCTAAGCAACTTGTTTTAGCTTAGACAGGCAAACAGCTACAAGCCCAAAACTATGCAGGTACCAAACAATTAATTCTGAAATTTTGTAATTCAAAAATGATATAATATTCTATGCCTTTCATTTAGTATGTAAACTCAATTTCATGAACAAAAGGCTCCCAAGGCATCATTAGCCTGGGCAACCAGAAAGCAGGTACATTCACAGTATGCTTTTCAGCTGCTCTGTTTGCTATGGAAACTCATAGCTCTAAATGTTACCATGTGGCCTGCAGCAGGCTGCAAAGGATGCAGGACTGTGCTCCATCTAAAGCTAATATAGAATTTATTTTTAAACCGAAAAAAGAATCTAGACAGAACTTGCAGAGGACTTCTATTCTATTCGTTAAAATAATCTAAAGATTTAACTATTTTTGTACATATAATTGATATAAAATCCAACTACTGGGAAATTGAAAACAACACTCAGCAATATCAGTCATTAAGCAGTTCTATTCCCCCCCCCCCCATCTGCAATGTTTTTTTAGGAAAGCCACACAATGCCTGTGGGGGGTTTCAGTGGAGCTTCTCCTCCCCCACCTGCAAAATAACCATGAAAGTCTGGAGTCTGCAGGTGAATCCCTGTCAGGTTATTCAAATACCTGGTCCCTGGAACTCTACATAGGCTCTTACAGCTTTTCTTGTGTGAATCACACTGAGCAAACAGTCTCCACCCGTCACCCACTGCTTTTATCTGAAGCACCTTTTCACTGAAATCTACCTTTGTTTAATGGCAGAACTCCTAACCTGAAAGCTAATGCACCACTGAAAACAAGGTACACAGGAATGCTTCTATCCTGCCAAGGAAAACACATATGCACAGATATGTGTGCGTTACAGCTGATGCGACTAGATTAACTATAGATGGGATGTGCACATTCTATTCGGATGCACACCAAATGTGACACTGCTCTTCCCCCATAAAAAATAAAACTGCTTTATATTTTTATTTAACCAGTCAGCAAGCAAAATATAGAAAGCCGTAGACCAATAATACAACCCACTGTTAATCTTCAATTACATCATATCTGCTGTCCCCATCCTTATCCTCTACATCAGCTTATTAATGTAGATGAAGCCATAACCAATTAACCCAAACTCAGCATGACCTGCAGTTTATTTCCCCTCCCATTCACAGTACTTAATGAAGCACAGTTTGATCAAATACCTTTTCAGCCCAAAGTTTACTTCTGCTAACAGGTTGAAAAACCAGTAGAACATTGCAGCTGAATCTCTCAAAATACTAGAAGAAAGGTGTAAGAAATATTCTAGCTCATATGTCAGCATATCTCATATAACTCATAAAATGACAGCTGAACAAATCAATCAAAACATCCATATTCCTAATTAAAAAAAACCCTATGTGCATGGCACACTAAAATGGGGGTTTCAGAAACATTATTCTGCCAAAAAAACACCTAATTGAACCTACAAAATAAACATATTAACATGAAAGATTCTGCGCCTTCATGGGACTGGTATAGTATCTATTATCAAGAATGCTTGGCACCTGGGTTTTTCCAGATAAAGGCTCTTTGAGTTAACTTTTAGTATGATGTAGAAAGCGATATTCTAAAATAATTTGTAATTGGTCTGCATTTTTTATTAGCTATTTAACTTTTTCAGCGGCACTTCAGTTTGCATTTTAGGCAATCTGGTTGCTAGGGTCCAAATTACAATAGCAATAATATATATGTAGCCTTACAGAGCATTATAAAGGGTAGCATTACAGATGATTAAAAATTAATATTAAAAATATAATAGTTTGCTTTAATATTAAACTGGTACACCTAGGAAGTGGACTATAAACATCTGGAAGTTTTTTGTTTGCAAACTCCAAATTACCCTAGAAACCATGCTTTTATTAGAATAAGACACTGGAATATTAATAGGGGAGGACCTAAATATAAAGATGAGTAATAAAAAGCAGCAATAACATTATATATGTAGCCTTACAGAGCATTGGTTTGTAGATGGGGTCAGTGACCCCCATATGAAATGTGGAAAGAGTCAGAAAAAATGCAAATTATTATAAAACTATAAAATATAAATAATGAAGACCAACTGAAAAGCTGCTTAGAAGTGTCCATTCTAGAACATACTTAAAAGTTGTCTTAAAGGTAAACCACTCCTTAGTCTTCTAAAAATGATATAAACATTATAATAATAAAAGATTGTTTTCCAATATGGATTCATGCAGCTTAGTTAGGCTCAAGTGCAAGGTACTGAAAAAAAACACAATTAGAATTATTTGCTTAAAGGGGTTGTTCACCTTCCAAACACTTTTTTCAATTCAGTTGTTTTTAGATTGTTCCCCAGAAATAAAGACTTTTTTCAATTACTTTCCATTATTTATTTTTTACTGTTTTTCCAAAATCCAATTTTAATGTCCCTGTCTCTGGTTGAGTCTGGTAGCTCAGTAATGCAGATGCAGACTATAAACTGTTACAATTTTGCAACATTGAGTTGATACATTTCTCAACAGCATCTCAGGAGTATTAGCAACTATTGTATCAAATTCACAGCTGCCTGTAGCGAAACCCAGGGATTCTGCTAAGCAGGGACAAAGATAAGAAATGTACCAACTAAATGTATCCATTTAGAACAGTTTACAGGGTCGGCGACCCCCCCCCCAGAGCGGCTTCAGAAGGTGAAAAATTACACATCACACTTCAATATTAGAAAAACTGTCACACATGTAAAATAGAAAATCACTTCTGGTGATCTATCTGAAAACAACTAGTTGTTTGAAGGTGAACCACCCCTTATAGATGGAGAGGTGGCTTTCCCGTAAATGGGGGTTTCTGGATAACGAGTTTTTGCATTCCTGGTACCATACCATGGTAATCCATTATACTACAAATGCTGCTGTCTATTAGGCAGCAGGAAAAACTCACTGCAAACTCCTGAACAGTAGGCTACATAAGTGATGTTAAGTTTGTCACCCTCCAGATGGTGTGTGTGCATTGCTACTCCCAGAATTCTTAGACAGCTGTTCACTTGTTGGGGGATATGGGGTGTTATAATTCACGGGTCTTATAATTTGCAGGTGTAAAAAAAGGGAAAAGAGCAACTTTGACCCTCTTTGTTTATAACCTATCTCAGGCATATTTGCATGATCTTGGCAAAAAGTCTCTTGCACCTTTGCCAAATTCATACTAACATGCTCCTCATGTGATGAGAACAAAATAAAAAGAAACAAATATGTGCATAAACAAGGTGACACTGTTAAAGTGCACCGTCACTGGAACTCATTCAAAGATATCTTAAGAAAATGGGGGAGAAAAAAAAGAACACAAATCAAAGTTGGATGCTTTGCTTTATCACTATGAGACAATGATGAGTCCCTGCTAAACATGTCGGTATCAGAAATATTTTCTTGGAAATCTGATAAACTCCATAGAATATAAGTGTTGATTAAGAGTGGTTTACGCAGAGAACAATTCTACTCACACCTCCATCTTATTGTGTGCAACAGACATCCTTTACCTGATGGCTGATAACAGGATCAGGGAGAGGTCCCACCCTTTGTCCCACCTTTTACTGCTTAACATGTCAGAACAATGATTTACTCTCCTAGTTTTTGTCTCAGACTGTTGGGTAATAAACCTGATGGGCAAAGTCTTCTCTTTTAGCTCTATGCAAGCACCATGAAAGTGATGGTACTGAATAATTAACTCTTTCTCTGCCAAAAGAGTTGCAATTTGCTGAAAACAGACATTTAGTTTGCTCCAAAGAAGAACTGCAAATGCTGTACTCTGCATTATTAACCAGGCAAAAGGAAATCAGTTTTTGCTTTTTTTTTTGTTTTTTTTTTTACAATGTAACCAATTAGCTTCAAAGCACAAACTAGGAATGCAGGGCGAAAGTGAGGCAATACATGGCAACATATCAGTTAAGGATCCTGTATTAAATGGGAGGTCATACCACCTTATTCAATAGGCCTCATCACACATTTTTTTTCATGTTTTCCATTTATAAAATCTGTAAATAATTCTAGAGAAAGGCAAGAAATAATGATTGGGTATATTATAAAGGGTAGCATTAAAGAAGAAAATTAAAAATATAATAAGGGAGAAAAAAAATATTTGCTTTAATATTAAACTGGTACACCTAGGAAGTGGATTATAAACATCTGGAAAAACAGCAAGTTTTTAGTTTGCAAATACAAAAATGATGTTTGAAGACCAGAGGGCAGGGATATGGACCAGAACATTTTCTAGTCTAATATGAGCCCACTCCATCCTCACTCTATGCAGAGATATCAGGGTTAATTTTAGCATACATCTGACTAGCTGCTTAGCAACACGTATCCTATGACCTTCAAAGCACCACCTTTGTTTTAAAGGGGGATAATAAATACAACCACCCAAAAAACTTGACTTTGCTTAGCTTTATTCATTAAAGGGGTTGTTCACCTTTAAATGAACTTTTACTATGACGTAGAGAGCGACATTCTGAGACAATTTGCAATTTATTTTTCTTTTTTTTTTGTGGTTTGAGAGTTATTTAGCTTTTTATTCAGCAGCTCTCAAGTTTGCAACTTCAGCAATCTGGTTGCTAGCATTCAAATGACCCTAGCAACCATGCATTCATTTAATAAGAGACTGGAATATAAAGAGGAGAGGCCTGAATAAAAAGATGAGCAAAAAAGTAGCAATAACTATACAGTTGTAGCCTTAGAGAGCATTTGTTTTTTAGATGACCCATTTGAAAGCTGGAAAGTGTCGGAAGAAGAAGACAAATAATTCAAAAACTATAAGTTACAAAAAAAGACCCAAAAAACAACAATAAAAAAACTGTAGTTCCAAATACACCAACTTCATTTGTGTCTAGATTGTAAGTTTTTACCACTTCGTTTTAAATGTATTGTATTGTTTTAATGTACATTGTTGTGTATACAAGAGGTACAAATAAAAACATATATGCATTTCACTATATGACAGTTACTGTTACTTCCTTGGTAGCAAGAGTTACATCCAAAGTTGCAGACTGTCCGACTCCATTCAGACAGTTGCAAACAGAAAGTTGCTCAACTACTTTGCAATTCAGATTGATGAAATAACTAGTGATTCTGGATTGCAGTGAAAAAGAAATTGAGGGAATGTTTACATTCTGATTCCTCATTCTTTGGCCAATGTGTGTACTAACAGAGGAACTGTAGCAACAAGGATGTACCTTATTCACGAAAAGAAGAAAGTGTGTCAGCTGAACCAGAGAAAGCAACATTAAAACTCCACTATTATTATCTGGAAAATCAATATTTTTGTAAGCCAACACTTAATTATATAAATATATACTGCAAATCCTTTCATAGTATTATAGTTACCATTATACTGTAACAGCAAACTACATGAATACAACTTGCATACAGAGGTGCTTGTTTACTAATAAATATCCAAAACTGCACCCACTGCTGTAACTGTAATGCACAGAAAACAATCAGCATTTAGATTTAATTAGTCAACTGCACGTTAGAATATGAAAGCACTGATGCAATGTTCTATTCTGGCTGTTAAATGAGCCCTGTAGTGCCTTATATTTATAACTGAGCAACTTATTTCTGCAGTGGAGAAAGTGTTATAGAAAATGCCCAAACCGTACAGAACTAAACACAACCAAGCTCTACCTTGGACAACATTTTACAAATGTAGCTTATAATTTACATCTTTTAAATGATCTTACAATTAAAATTTCCAACTCGTTTTACTTTTGGTTATTTCTATCTGTTAAGGAAAACTCCAGAAACATCCTTATCTGTTTACCCATAACTGAAGAGAAAGCTAGCATCCCTTTCTTGTTACACCGCGTCCTAATAGGTGCCAGTATGGGGTACTTAGGGTTTATCACATGCCTATAAACTCTTGGAGAAAAGAGATGTTAAGCTGTAGAGTGTAGTGAATACCCTACATCAGAAGCACTTCCCTCCCCTAAGTTAGTATAGAGTTGTATGTTGGTGCTGCTGTGCTGGCTATTAAGCCGTGTAGAATTTCGTAATGGAATGTGAACTGCTCATCCGGATCTGGGCTAGTTCTATCTCCTAACCAGTAAGGAGCAGGGGAGGACAGATCTGCTGAGACAGGAGAAATGCTTTCTCCTCCTCCTTTTATAACCCATCAAGGATGCCTTACAGAGGCGAAGTGAGCACAGGCAAATTGTGAACGCATTAAATAATTAACAGCACACGCAGACACACAAAATAGATCCCAAACAAAGTGATGAGTGTAACAGATGCAAGGAAGTCAAACTACAGCACATTGTCTTTCTGGGTGTGAGGAGGAAGCACCTCAAGCTTTTCAAAAGTTCTTCAATTCTAATCATCAAAGGCAAACTGAATTGTTAGGATTGTGACGTATCCTAATCTGCATGATGACTAGGATGAGTAAGAGTTTACACACAAGCAAAAAGAAAAGAGGGAAAAAAAAAAAGGAGTGCTGTCTCCATCTCCCTCCCAGAAAGCTGAGGCATCAAGGAGGAGAGGCAGAGGAGTGGAATAAAATACTCTGCCTCTTAGCAACCATTAAGGTCGCAGTCTCCTAAGAGACGAGTCTCAACTAGTTTTAACAACTTAAGTTAAAATAATACATTAAGGGAGGAAATCCTTTAAAAAAACACAAAAAGCTGATCATGAAAAACCCAAAGATTAATATATAAACAAGAAATCCTAAAACACTCGCAACAATACGCAGTGCAAAAAAAACGAGCATACAGAAGCCATACAATCAAGTTATGAAATAACTTCAGACCAACGAGCGGTCCTCGAGCTGCTGTTCAACAACTGGTGGACGGCCGCAAGTTAGACTCCCTTAAATTAAACAACACAAATCAGCCAAGGAAGACCAGCATATAACATAAATGAGCGTCTACGGGAAGAGGTGGATGCTGAGAGCAGCTGAAAAGGTTTAGAAGGCACCACCCCACAGCCCAAAAAGGACTGGACAATGCAACAGATTATGCCCAACTGTGTGAAAGGGAATTTATATAGGTCTATTGGAATATACAAAAAGTATTCTATACTGTAAAGGATAGCAAATGTGGCACGTTATGACATGATGCAAGCAAATGCTTTGCTTGTTTGTAATTTTGTCAGACATGACACTGTTGACATAAAAAAACCTGTCCTTCCAGCTTGCCCCTAAAAGTTTCAGTATACCACCCCCCATCTCTACTCCGATGCCAGACTCCTTCCTGTACTCATGACGACAGTAGTTCTAGTTCTGCTACGTGTGATCCCAGCTCTGATCCCCACTTAGCACAAGGAACAGATGCTAGCTAACCATCATTATAAATACACACTGCGGTTTTCCTATTTACCTGTAATACATATATATTAGGGGAAAGCTCGGTTGCTCTAGTCTTTCTCAACATACAAGGTTTGGAAAGTTTGTCAAGGCCAACAACAGGCACTCACCCCCACCTCTCTCCCACACAGCAAGTGGTATCAGCGAACGACGAGAGATACATGGTGGATGCAACAAGCACACGTAGAAGGACAGGGAGGGGAGATCAACTATCAGAAAGAGAAGCTTCGACCCCTGCATTGCACTTTAACCCCTTTTTCTGCCAGAGGCAGCAGTAAAGCATTGCATGACACTGTAATACTATTATATTTCAGTTTAGTGAAACTTTTAAAAACATAAATAAAACCCATCTTTATAAAGTAAAACACACACACATAAAGTACTTACAACCATCCCCCCACCCCTTACCTTAAAAAAGACTCCTTCATCACAGCTCCTGGCTGCCTGCTATAACCGAGTTGCTAATCAGGATTTAAAAAAAAAAAGTTTACACTCAAAAAAAAAAAAAAAAAAGTGATCTAGCGAAAGAAATAAAAGTTTGTGTGGCAGTGAGAAAGTTGGCTAGTCCTTCCTCTGCGAGGCCAGAGTGCTAAGAGCAGCAGCAGCACCACCATCCAGGATCTGCTAGTTAAAAATAAACTTTGCACTAGGAGGAGATGATCTGGCTGGATTCCTGAGCTCAGACGGTTTAATATGGATGAGCATCAGGTCCTGCAGGCAAAATGCTGCTCTTGGTACTGCTGCTGTTGCTGCTGCTCAATGCTGGTTGGTAGAGAGACTTTAACAAGGAAGGGGAAGGAGAGTTAAGAGGGCGGGGAGAGAGCGGAGGGGGGGAAGGGAGGGAGGGAAAAAAGGCAACATCATCTCCTCCAGCCCTGGGTCACAACTTTAGAAAAAGTTTTCTCCTATCACTTAACGCCATTGTTTTGCATCCTCCAAAGGGGGCACCTTGTTAAAAAGACATTACCTACCACTAATATATGAGGAGTAATTGATATCCATCCGCCGATACCTGATGGTAATAGTAGGTGCTCGCTGAGAATTCTGCTAAAGGAGGAAGTTTACTGAGTAGATACTGATGTGCAACACGCAGCCCTCAGTCCTCGCTATAACGAGGGCGCTGGAAAGTCTGAGGGATGCTTAAAGAAAAAGCCTCGTCTCATTTACATGACAATTTGCCCAGTGGGGGCGGTGTTGCATTGGGAGTCTGAGGAGGAGAGTTTTTTTTACCTCAACAGAGGATGAAAAGCTATACCTTAACTATAGGCAGATAAGCGTGTGGAGAAAGGCTATCTCTGCTGCCCATATGTTTTGATAAGAAAGTCGTGCTCGTAGGGGGTGTTTTCCCTTTAACAAAAAAGTTACCGGGAAGTGAAGTATTACACCGTGTGCGCAAGATGGACGCCCTTCATGTCAACCTCCTCTCACTACAACTCTAGCCCGGTCCTTCCCTACTGCAGTCTGTGTGTAAAATGTCACAGCTCTAAAGGTCGAGGCAGAGCACGAGAGAAAACAAATGTCCTGTCCAAGTGCGCAGGAGGGAGGGGAGTCTGTGGTCCCAGAATGATGGGGCTGCGGGATACAGTGTGGGAAGTCAATGAGTCGCACCTCCTCCTGAGTTGGAGTTTGGAGGCGGCCGAGCAGGTGAGGCTGGGAAGGGCGGGGATGTTGCTGAGCTGTGTAAACGCAGGAATGCGCCGGGGATGTGCAAAGTTCAGCCTGCTACAGCTCGTGTTATCTCTGCCACAATTGCTCCTTCAGTGAAGCAACAAGCAAGAGGCTACAAATGCACTGACCTCTCTCAAGTTTTCTGCAGGAAGGGGGAGCTGCACAGACAGGTAGAGCAAGTTGAGGCAGAGACGAGCAACCTTGGGATTCAGTTCCCAGCATCTCGTTAAGCGTTTGTTAAAGTTGTAGGTCCAAGTGCCAAAGGTTGCCACCAGGACTGAAAAAAAAAACAAAACTTGACTTGCTCCTTTATTACCCCCCTCCCTCCTATGTCATCTCCCTCCCGGCCTGATAAAGAAAGCATCACGTGCTTCATCTTCTGGGGACGTGTTACTACTGAGCCTGTGGTTCTTTTCTGGAAGTTCTGAAGATGCATCAACTGGAACAATATGTTTTAACATCTCCAAGGAAAGGAGATTGGCTTTACACACACCAGTGGTTTAGAACCGTACTCTTTTATATCCACTTTAATTCTTCAGGGAGTATGACTTTGATATTCTTAATAAATGTCACAAGGTGCAGCGCTCACGCCCAAGTATACAAATCAGTTACAGCTACATTGAATATGAATGGGATTATATATAAATATATATATATATAACTTGTGATAATGTATGTACTGGAATATTTAATACTAACCTGCAGCCTTCATTCTTATGTGAACTTTACATCCCATCATCCTCTGCAGGGCCAAAATGCAAAGCACAGTTGTCCTTAAAGTGCAAATACAACAACTGCGTGAAAGGGAACGGGTTAAACACAACTATGTCAGGAAGCTCCTACCTTTTGACAAGGCAGTCCATGTCCCACCTTTCTGCAATTGCCTTTACTGGTTCAAAGAGTGCCAAAACCAATGATCTTTAAGGTCTTAAATCCAAAGTTACTTATGAACTGCATTTTTTTGTCATATACCAGAGAACTGCCACAAAGGATGCTGGGTAATGTAGTTTTACAACTATTTAATTGTTTGACATTACTGTAAATCTAATGGTGAGTCTGGCATCTTGTAATGATCACAAAAGGAGCAAATACCTAGGGGCAGATTTACTATAGAGCGAATTGTCGGCAGCAACCCCTTCGCACACATTGCACCACTTCTCCAGGCGCAAATTCGCTACCACCACGCTAATTCACTAATATGCGAAGTTGCGCCCTGGGCGCCAAATGCTGGTGACTTTTCGCTAGCGTTACTTCAGCAGTGTAAGCATTTCATATCGAAGATGCGCTAGCGTTCGTTTGTGCCTAGCGAAAATATGCTAGTGGTCTTGCACTTAGGTCAATTTGCATACGGCGGGTAATTTAAAGTTGTATGGAGGTCTTTATTATAAATGGTGCAAATGCTTGAAGTTACCACTTTTTATTACAAATGTCCAGGGAACCTTAATAAAGACAAGAGAGGTAATATAATGCCCTACACACGAGCCCACTGTAAAATGAATGTTTCATATAATCATATGTTAGGAAATGTCTGGAGAAAACCGATTATCCAAAAAAAAGTTTGTCAGGACTTTTGCAGGCAATTCCGCTTCAGAAAAGGAAAAGTCGCCAGCGTTTTTGGAACTTTAATGCATTTTCAGCACACAGGATATGATGTAAGTGAGATAAGATTGAGGAAGATTTAGTTTCTTTTTAGCACTTCACCTGGTCTGAGGTGGTGAAGTCAACTCTGGTGAAAGAGGTAACGTTCAGTAAAATTTGCACTTTAGTGAATTTGCAGAGTAACGAGTGCTAGTGGCGGCCCCGTTTGCTAGTGGATTGGTGCCTGCGCCTGTTAGTTAATTGCCGATGTCCCTGCAGGTGGCAACGCTGGCGAAAAGTCGCTAGCGTCAGCCACTTCGCTCTTTAGTTAATCTGCCCCCTACTGTTTTAAATAAATCTGATTTTACTCTTGCTCTGTTGTGAGGACTCCTATGCTTCCATTAACTGTAGAATTTAGTAGGACAGCACTATCTATTTAATTATTAATTGGGTGCAGTTATAAAGAAATCTATGGAAAAAGCACAATCAAGCAGTATGGCAGCTACCGCTATGTAAATACAATTATGGACAACAATGCATAATAGGGAGACAAGGACAAAGCAGTTTGATACTTAACACAACCTGTTTCAGGCTTCAGAGGCCCTTTATCAAGTCTCAGTTTGTGTGAATAGATTGTATTTGTTTGGTTCATGGCTCACTATTGTGGGTTATTACAACAGCATTTACTAAGATAGATAGATTTGTGTGGTCTGAGAATTGGATTATTAGATTTTAGCTCATTTATGTTCCCTTAAATAGACATAAAGTTTAGAGGTATAGCAAATGAGGGATCATTTACGATGTAATTGTGTGCATATAAACACTGTCCATAAAGCTACTTGCATCTTTACATTCTCCTTGAAACGTGGGCCTAGTACCAATATGCATGTAACATTGAGGAAATGCAGTGCCATAACTACAGGAGGAGCAACAGGGACCTAGTAAAGATGAGGTGGGTGGATGAAAAGTGATGGATCTGGGTGCAGGCAAGGTAAAGGACTGATTGCAGCTTAGGGACTGATACTCAGCCTGCTTTTTTTCAACACAATGTGTTTCAGCCATGTGTGGCATTACCCTAAACATGAGTGGGGCTCAAAAGTTTTTTTTTTGCCTGGGGCCACAAAGTTATGCCCCATCATCCAGGTTTCCCTTTTTTATGTTCCACCTACTCATGCAACTGACATGGTTGTAATGAATTGCACACTAACACCATTCTGGCAATGGACATTATAACATCCACATGGACACTGAGTATGGAAATGCAACTTTGATGCCAATTAGCATTGGCAATTTACACACATGTTACAGCACATGCCATTCAGTGGGGGCCTGATATCAGGGCAGCCATCAGGGGGGAGAGTTGTAGGGGGCCCCGAGGGTAAGGGGGCCCTGCCACGCCACACTTACTTGATTAGCCGGGCCCCCCATCTTTCTGAGAGCTGCTGACTTCGGGAAGGCATGGACGTTTAAGGGGCCCTGGCCACCAATTTTCTCATAATGTGGGGGGGGGGCCCTGGCCACCAATTTCTCATGTGGGGTCCTAGCCACCAATATTTTTTAATGGGGGGGCCATGGCCACAAATGTTTTTTTATGGGGGGCCCTGACCACCAATATCTTTTTATTTTTTATTAACATGTGGGAACCCTAGCCACCAAAACCAATATTGTTTTTTTACTGTGTGGTGGAGGGCGGACCTGTGGGGGTGGGGAGGGCGGACCTGTAGGTGGGGCTTGCGGTTTGTGCAGCCCAGGGGGCCCAGGAAATTTTGTCGTATGGGGCCCTGCGATTTCTGATGGCGGTCCTGCCTGATATTATACTGAAAAACTATGAAAAACTGCTGCTGTGTGGGGGAAAATGGCACTGTTTACCCACAATAAATTTCTCTCCCTTAACATAGCATTTTCTATACTAAATGCGATATACTGCGTACAAAGAACTTAGTCTTTAAATGCTCTTACACACAGGCATTTTGGGCTGCGGTCCCCTATGTTCCGTTTTAATCCGTTCAACCACAGAGATGCACCGGCCCAGACGCACTCAATTCTTCTGTATGGTCCTATCCTCACAATGACGCATGTAAGCACCAAGCACGCATGTAAGCACGCAGGTGGAATGCAACATGCTGGCCACTATGAAAATTGCATCCAGAGGGTGGGGAGCCCGGGTGCACAGCCTACACCCGGGCCCAGGAACCACTTGTTCTGTTACTGGGAGCAATGACCCCCATTTGAAAGATTCAGAAGAAGAAGGCAAATAATAAAAAAAATATAAGACAATGAAATAATTAAGACCAATTGAATATTTGCTTAGAATTGGCCATCCTCTAATATACTAAAAGTTAACTTAAAGGTGAACCACCCCCTTAAATGGTTAGTGAATATTTTTTTATGATTTATGTTTTATATTTTAGCCTACTTAAAAAGGTGAGACAAAACATCTTTAAAACCTTGGGGACATGATTTCAGAGTGGCCATGAACTGCAAATCAGGAATAAGAGGACTGTACTTAGTCCCCACTAATAGGACATGGCGTTTATACAGAGACAAACTGTATAGCAGATCCTGCAGTCTAATTCAAAATTAATATATTTCCTCCTTTAAACTTGATAGAGACATTTCTTAACTACTGTCTCTGACTTTGTATGTAGTAGCAGCAGTAGTGTGTAGTTAGGTTACAGTTGCTCCAATCACTTAAAGGTCATCCCACAAAATGCAGAGTTACATTCCATCCAACACTCTCTTTATAATGGGGATGTTAACATGCCTGCCTCCAGCTCTTCTTCTGAACAACAGCTTCCATCACACGTTGTCAAGCAGAGACTGCCTAAGGATGATGGGATGTTGTAGTTAAAAAGCGCCTCAGGGCAGGTTTCACATGCCTTCCCAACCCCTTCATTTGGATGCATGTAGTTAACGGAAGAAAATTAAGTAAAATACTCTAGCCATGTTCATTATCCTTTATAATGTGGGGAAATTAAGTAGACTAATGTTTAAGAGAACCAAGCTTAAATTTTAATCCCATCTGTGACTAGGGTTGCCACCTTTTCCAGAAAAACACTGGCCAGGTGGTAACCCTATCTGTGAAATTAAACTAAATTTTCACCATTAACACTTTTAAACTCAGTGAAGTTCAGAAGCTGCTCTGGTATGTACAATTTCTTTTTGTTCCTAAAATACAGAGAACTTTGGTAAAAACAGACAGGCCCTTCACTCTGCAAATGGTATAACAGTCGTAAAGAAAGTTTAGGTTGTGTGGCCTAGCATTTCTAAAATTTACCCTTTAATAACTCTCAGAGACATAAAAAAAAGAGACATAAAAAATGTGTAATATATTTGGCATTAAATGAAATATCTTGCTGCAAGTAAACATCTCTGTTTAACCTGAAAAGGTTTGGCACTGATTGCTCTTTTCAGAGCCTAGTACAGTCTTAGAAAGTGCCATTAATAGGCTAGATGCTGCTTTTGCTTTTACTAGGAATGCAATGCATATATACACACACACACCAAACAGTTTCTGTAGACTTCAGAGCAGTTGTCCACTCTACACGCCCTAGCTTCCACTGAACTACAAAGGGAGACAGCATCACCCTGTTTTACATATGGAAGCTATTTACCAAGTGTGTCCACCAATTCACACATAGCTTCAAGGAAAATATACCATATTTAAAAGTTGAGGGTTATCTTCCAATCATTTTAAGGGGATGTCCACCTTTTGCAATGTTGGACTTTACAAAGGAAATATTTCTCTATATAATCATTATTATTTGCATTATTATTATAATCAGGGTTGCCACCTTTTCTGGAAAAGAATACCGGCCTTCTTATATATTTATCTTTTTTCCCTATTAATAAGCCCATAGGCCCATCATTTTTCCGGCCAGGCCGATAAAATACCGGCCAGGTGACAACCCTAATTATAATGTAAACTTTTATAAATAAAGTATATGCCTACCACATCCCTGAGTATGTGCTCTTCCTTCTCTACTCAGAAAATTGCCAGTGGGCAGAAGGTAATCAGAAAATCACTTCTTTGCATGGTCAGTCTCTTTCTCCTCAGTTCCATACAATTAACTCATACGATTAACACTATACATACTTTTAACTATACATACGATTAACACTATACAAATAAATGTGGGCAACTGTAACTTGTGCCCATTGATTTCTCTTTCTGCTGCCCATCTGTGAGTCTTAATTGAACCCAGGGAAGTACATAATCATAACCTAAATTTTATATAAATGATTCATTAATGCTCTATTATCACAGTCACAAGTGCAGTTGCCATACATGGACACAGTTGTTGCAAATATTGATGCTGTTCAAAGGAGTCCAAACACAATCCTTGTTACTCTGTTAGCTCATTTTGTAAACTTTTGGAGAGGTATCCATACCCAGCCTGACCTTAGGCTCATGGCATCCGTTACATAATATCCTCCATAGCAAAACAATCAGAAATTGTGTGATTTGGCCATCCATGTGGATAGTCAAACAGCACTCTTCCATTTGTATCAGCCAACAGCTAAATAACTGGATCAAAGGTAAAGTTTTATAGTGCTACTTCTCCTTTCACTCAGTCATCTGACTATACCCATACATCTTGAAATACATGGCATTGATATTGCCTTCCATGGTAGCACATAAGTATTGCCCAGCTTCTTGTCTATTGGTAGCACTCGTTTATCACAGTAAGAGACAATAATACAAATGACCACACCAAGATTTAAAACAATGGTGTAAACATTTACAGGTAAATAATAACAGAAGCTATTGTTTTCAGTAAACTTCACTGATTGTAGCTCTTCAATCCATCTTTTACCTTACAAACAATAAGTGTGATATATTAAGTTTAGACGTCTGACCACTATATAAGACTGGTTGCATGGGTTTCTGCAGAAGGTCCAAAGAATAATATGTGACTGTCCATTAAGCTTTTCCATTGTTTGTTGCTGAATACAATGCAAATGGTTTACATGCATACAAAGGCTATTTTGGCTAGAATCATGTTAGCATTTTGTATTGCCATTGCCACTCATTACGAACTTGAGCCAAACGGATCCAGTCAACTGTAGAAGGAGTGCTGAGAAACTTGCTTCTCCAATTTGCTATATGTATTGGCGGCAAATATTTTAATATTTATTTTCAAAGTAAAGCTAATGCCCCAACGTGAGGGTAAATTACATAAATCAAGGGTATCTAACCTGCATCACTCCTGCTTTTATAATATAGTTTGCAGCAAACTCCCTGATGTATGCTTTGGAAATTGATTTTTCTTTATATAGCATTAAAATAATACACAGCACTTTACAAATAATGTAATTCACATCAGTCCCAGTGGAACAATCTAGGGTTCAAATCGCAAAAACACAAACGCTAGAGTAAATTTTATCAGGAGCCAAGTTACCTGCATGGAGGAAACCTAGGCAGACATGAAGGAGGTAAAAAACCCTTGCAGAGCAGGTCAGCATTGGGTTCAGGATCCCATTGATGCAAGGCAACAGTCCTAACCACAAACAAGGGAAAGTTGTGCTCACCACTATTTTTTTTAAAACCATTAGGCGGGGGTGCAATGAGGCTGTGACCACAAAATACATATAGTCAAATACAAGAGTCCTCTGCACTCAACCCATTATCAATATATTTAAGACAGAGACATTTTGTGCATACTGCTACTAAAAAATGCCTTACCCTTTAAACAAAACAGGGATTGTTTGTCCATATATTGCAATATATTTAAGCTGGCCAACTACGTCAAAGTCATCCCATATCAGTCCTAACCACCAGGTCACAGAGCATTAACATAACCCCCAAACTGCCCATAGAATAGACAAATATTGCAAACAAGTTTTTGGGAGATGATTGTTACCTACAAGTCTATGGAGGGCTGTTTCAGGGATTTTAAAAATTAAGTGCTAAAAATACCAAATCTACCCTATTTGCCATCACCTTAAATTAATAATGGTATTTGATTCTTGATCTCATGAGAAGATATACTATTTGGAGGTTAAATACTTCATTCTTCTTGTGTCTGATAACTGCATATATTTTTATCTGTTATTTTTAAATTAAACATATACAGGGGTGCAAATATAACAAGCACTATAAAAATACAGGTATACATACATATACTGTGTATGATACCTGTGAGCTTTGACATTAACTGGACCCCAGAAGGTACAGTATCAGTGAACTTTGACTGGAATAAATGTGGATTTACAAACCCAGTGAGATTTGATTTTGTATAAACCCTAAGAAAGTATAGTATCAGTGAATTTGATTTTGGCTTGATACTATGCATACACTTTGATTTACATTGTACCCTAAAAGATGATGCAATACCAGTCAGCTGAAATGTGGGATAACTCCTAGAATAGGGTACAGTACCAATGTGCTTACATTTTGGCATGACTGTATGAGCTGGTACAGTACCAGTGAGTTCAGATTTTGGTTGTGCCCATAAAAAGGCCAAGGACCAATGTTCTTTGAGTAGATACAGTAACTGGATTATGGCTGGACATTGACATTAGAAGAATTATCTGCTGTGTTAACTAAAACTGAACACAGTTCTGAATGACTGATACATAAACAATACATCTGCACCTTTTGCTGCCAGAGCTTCATTAATCACATGAAAAAACCCAAAGCCAAAAAGATAATCCTGTTCCTCCTTTATCTGCATAATTTGAAATAATGTAATATCTTATAAAATGCTAGAAACTGATTTATATGGCAAATATTATATAAAAGAGGATTGATAGATAGGTGAATACACATATAATTCATGAATCTTCTGCCTAAATTTTGGAACCAGAAACCTCACCTTATTTCCAAAATGTTTTCTCACTTGCTCTGCCCTCATTCTCAGTACGACTAGCTTCCCCTTCTGCATCTTGCCTTTCATACACACCTCTCTGTACCTACATTCTTATTTGCATGAGAGTAAAGGTACTTTGATGGTTTTGTATTTAAGCTCATGGTGGAAATAGAATGTTCTGAATGTTGTGATGGGAATTGTCCTAGGCAGGGGCTATCCTGACCCTGCCTCATTTGACCAGCCCCTGAACAGTTGCAACAGCAGTGGTGACAGGCACTAATATGAGAAGCTTGTCACACCGGTGCTAAGAGAAAAACTCACAAAAATGCTATCACAGCACAGCAGTGTTAAAGGTGAGAACTCACTGAAGGCTTTTCTGTGGTTGCTCTATCACAGCAGTGTCAAGACCAGCACTGACAGTTACAGTGTTTTTTTCCATAGCTTTTTTTTGCAATCTATTCTGTTTGGCAATGATGTCAGTGCTTCCTTCGGTACTGCTGTGAGCATCAATGTTAGTGCTTCCTAGAGATACTTTGTCCGAGGACTGCTGTGCTGCATCTCTTCAAGTTATAAACTGACATCCAACATGTTATAAGGGAATATTTCCCTTTTGCTAAACAAAGTAGATCCTGTATGGATCAGATCTGGAAAAGTTATTTTTTGATATAGTATCTGTATTGCCATATCGCATGGCTTCTTGTCTGTAGCAACATTCTGCACTTACATACCATTTTATACATTGTATGCCACCAGCCTTGCCTGGACCCTAATTCTAGTTTATATCCCATTTTATTGTAAGGTGGATTCTGTTTTGTGATTATGTAAAAGGTTAAAATGTAACCAGGAACTAAGCTTCCCTCATTCTTGCTTTAATGTGGCTCTAAATATTTTTAAAGAAACTCATACTGCAGAAACAAAATCACACTTGGAAGAAGTTTTCAAACGAAACTGTTCTGATGCTGCAAACATAGAAAATTCTACTACTTTTCTGTGTGTTAAAACATACTTTCTCAAACATCAGTTTGTTTCGTCAGTCCCAAAGTAGTGTGTCACGAGTTTTATGGTTGTACAAAGAGAAATGCAGTGCCGTTCCAAGCCAGAAATAACTTTGAGCAGCCTGAATGTAAATTCAGCATAGTGTTCACACTAAAACAGGGGAATCTTGTTATATTTCCATAAGGACTAGTGCTGCAAAATGAATTTGAATTCAGAAGACCTGTTTCAACCTCATTTTTTTCTGGTCGAATTTTTAAAGTGGAAAACTTGAATTTTTAGAGGAAAAGAGATTTATTATACTCCAAAGCTGCTAAAAATCTGAATCCAAAAATACTCCAGCTAAAATCTGTCAAGGCCATGTAAATGTCAATATGCCATATTAGCAAAGGTAGATAGACTCTGAGCATTATCCATTTGACTAATGCCAAAGAAACTTTAGCAGAGAATTGAAGAAACAGAAGGAGAGTGAGAGAACATGTAAAACAAGTATGGGACCTATTATCCAGAATGCTCAGAACCTGGGGTTTTCCGGATAAGGGGGCTGTAATTTGGATAACCATACCTTAAGTCCACTAAAAATCATTTAAAGATTAATCATACCCACTAGGATTGTTTTGCCTTCAATAAAGATGAACTATATGTTAGTTGGGATCAGGTAAAAGGATAACCAATCCCATACCTGTACTGTATATTTCTAAAGTGTTGAGATTGGTTCGGGCCTCTGGTATCCCAGTCCGAGCACAGCTATAAAAGGAAACAATGATAGAGTGAACTAGTGCAAGTGCATTGTATTTAAGGGTGCCCACACAAAGGCAGATATTGGGCGATTATACAATCTTTTATCACTGTCTTGTATATGGGGCCAAAAAGAGTTTTTTGACTCCTGTTCTCTTAGGACCTCATCCATCTATGATCCAGATTTTGGACAATTTTGTTTAACATGACATGACCACTAAATATTATAACCTGCCCATATGTACAATTAATTTAACAGAACAAGAAAGAGATACATAGTAAAATATTGTTAAAATATAAATATTTTGTTTAATAAACATACAATCTTAAGGTTACATAGTTACATTGTTAATATGGGCTGAAAAAAAGACACAAATTTCCCCCCTCCCACCAGCTCACTAAATAGTGTATGTCTATGAGCCTGTAGGCTTGCATATTTGCTTGTCCAAGAAGGCATCTTAAAGGAGAACTAAAGCTTAACTAAAGAAGTCAGCTAGAAATATTGTACATTATGTTTTGGGCTTCTGTACCAAACCAGGAATACCACAGCCCTTTAGCAGGGAAGATCTGTGTCTCCAAAAGATGCCCCAGTAACTCCCCATCTTCTTTTCTGCTGATTCACTGCACATGCTCTGTGCTGCTGTCACTTACTGAGCTTAGGGACCCACTCACAATATACAGTACACATAGAATATAAATGTCACAATATAAAACTGATTAGTAATTAATACCGATAATTACTACATGACAGCACAGAAACCAGTGCATTAAGCATCGGAATTTAATAATCAGCCCTGTAGCATAAGTTTATATTGCAGGCCAATCACATTTTCTGCTTGATAATTTGCGACGACCCTTAAGCTTAGCTTCTCAACAGCTGCTCGGAGCCCACTGAGCATGTAAGTGTCACAGACACTTTCCGAGATGGTGACCCCCTGTGACAAGTTTGAAGTCCTGGATCATTGCTGCTGTTGAGATGCTGAAACTTTAGGCTGGTGCAATATAGTCCAGTATATGAAACATGGCATTTTTAGCCATATTCATTGTTAGGGTTTAGTTCTCCTTTGAAGCACCCTTAAAGAAGACCAATTCTACTCAACTTTTCAATTGGTTTTCGTTATTTATTTTTATATAGTTATAAAAATAGGAAGTCTGATACAGAAGTCCATGTGTACACAATAGAAGGAAATAAATGCAGTGTATCTTTTGACAGAGGACTCAGAACAGTACTACTTTGAGGGTTTACTGCTATATTTAGGGGGACCTTTCTAATAAGGCTTACTTAGTTTTAACCTTTCCTTCTCCTTTAAAGGCATTAACAGAATCAGCCATCACAACATCAGCCAGCAGAGCATTCCACAACCTCACTACCCACAACGTGAAAAATCACCAACCCCGCTTTAAATGAACGTCCTATTCCTCTCATCAAAAGGGATCTCTTCTGGTTATTTATTCTTTTCTATGGGGCAGATTTATTTTAAGTGTAAAATAAGAGCACACCACATAAAAATTCACCCACTTTCTATTTATTCCTATGAGATTTGTAGAAGAGAATTGAACAATTGGTGAACTCTGACTTTACCCATTGATAAATATGCTTCTAAAAATCCCATAAGAACGAATAGAAAGTGAGTGATTTTTTCTGTGGTGAGCTTTAATTTCACACTTTGATAAATCTTCCCCTTTAATGCATGTCCCCTTGTACGCACGTTTTCTCCAGAGAAAACAATTGCAACATCAACAGTCATAACTCATAGTTGCTCCATTCCTTTTACCAGTTTTTGCACCATATTACCGTTTTTATCCTTGTTAAGGACTGGGGCTAGGGTTGCCACCTTTTCCGGAAAAATAATTCTGGCCTTCCTATATATTTGTATTTTTTCCCTATTAATAACATTGGGATCAACCATCATTTTTACTGTCCAGGCCTGTAAAATACCGGCCAGGTGGCAACCCTAACTGGGGCCCAAAACTGCGCTGCATCTATTATCTACCTTGCAAGGTCCCAACATGGAGTAGATTCATTTTCCCTGTTTGCCCTATTTAGCTTAAGACATAACAAAAACGAAAACTGAAAACAATAAATATGTTCAGCACAAGCCCTGTTCATGGAACTTGTGAAGGAACAGTAACATCAAAAAATGAAAGTGTTTTAAAGTAATAAAAATATAATGCAGTGTTGTCCTGCACTGGAAAAACTGCTGTTTGCTTTAGAAACATTACTATTGGAGGGCAGCCAGGAGATAGAAGACAAGCTCTGTACAACATAATGGTGTTATCTGTTATCCACTATTTAACCTGTGCCATAAAGCTCTTTTTTCAATATCCGCTATTGCTACATATCAGCTTGTTTATATGAACTATAGTAATGTTTCTTAAGCAAACAGATCAGTTTTACCAGTGCAGGACAACAGTACATTCTATTTTCATTACTTTAAAGCATTTTCATTTTTGGTGTTACTATTCCAAAGAACCTCTGTCTACACCCTCCATTGCCTGGTTGTCTGTTGATACTTGCTGCTCATGCTAGTGTGTATTCCCCCCCCAGCTGATATTTCTTCCAATGGGTTGTTGTGCTGCCTGGACTTTCCCCTGACCTGCAGTGGGCCCCCCAGCCAAAAAGATATCTTCTATAGTTTACCTGGACTCTTGTCAGTTTACCTTGCCTGGAACTGGATTCAGAGACTGCTTAACCCTATGTGTGCTTTACTGTGCACTCAAGCTTGCTTATCCTGCCTTTAACTTGTTTACTTTGTTTGCCCTGCCTACCTACCAGCCTTATTATCTACTTGTACTACTATAAAGCTTATTTCAAGCATTAGTCCTGCCTCAGTCTCAACTTTGCTTCGGTCTTGTTGCCTGCTCTAACACTATAACCTGTAGCTCCAGTATCACCACTGTGGCCCCTGGTCTTTACATTTCGAAAGTATGGGAAACTGCAGAAAACATGAGTGTTGGCTTCTCCATATTTCCCTCCATTAGATTTGTTTTCAGTTGCTTAAAGTACACTTGCTGTAATAATATACATGACAGTGCCAGAGTGGAACATGTCAAAAAGGCATTCATAAAAATAAATACAATACTGTAAACTAAGTCAGACAATACATGCAGAAATGTATACACGACAATACACGCTAAATGTATATTGGTACCAATGTAAATACAGCTATAGTTTACATATGATTCACTTTATAGGAAACAGAGCTCATTGATAGGGGCTACATAAGAATTTATACAATAGGGAGTATATGATTTGTGTACAGCGAGGGACCTTGACATGGCATGTGATTTTACATATTTAACCAAAGCAGTTTGTTTATAATAATAATAATAATGTATATATTGACACAGGATCTGAGTGTACCAATTCTTTGCTGGAGTATTTTACTTCTGTATAGTCATGTTATATGACATAGTCACCAAACTTGTTTTATCACATAGCTACCAGGGCAAGATAAAGGGTTCTTTTTCTGGGATTCTATTGTCTGCAGTACTCAGACAAGTAAAAGTAGTTAAGATTCAGCAACCAATAGGAGTGAGCTTTCTTAGGGCCTCTATAGGAATCTGTAGGGTAGGGTCAGATTAATTTATCTCATAACAGCCACAATTTCAAAGTGACAATCACATGCTGCTATACTTATAAGGCAGGACCTGTTCATAACAAAAATATGATAGGTTAACGAAAATCCTAAAAAGTCACAGTTAAAAAAATCACAAAATAAAATAGCATTTTTCTATGAATTTTCAATGAAGTTGATCATGGATACAGTCAAGATCTTGTTTTTATCTCTTGATATTTTTAAATAACAGCAAAAATATAACCTTTAAAATTAAATCTGCCTCAGAGAGTAAATATAAAGTTATGATATGTAATTGCTTGATTATATGGGACATTTATACGTTTTTGCCATTGCACTATACACCTCTAAAGATGTAAGGAATATGCCTGTGCAAGTTTCCTCTGTGTTGATTTCCTGAAAACATCCCCAAAAGCCTTTTTAGCCTCGGCTAGACGTTCCAATTCCAGCTGGTTGTTTTTCAAGCAGTGACACTCAGAACTTTGCCCTGTAGAATGTCAGCCAATTCCCATTAGGTGGGAGAGCATTCAGCAACTAAGCTAAACCTGACAGGAAACTGCAGTTTATATTCCCTTGTGTGAAAGCAGAGCAATGATTGGCTACCCGTATCCAACTGTATTTTTTGGGGAAGTAGCATAATGATACCCACCCCTGGTTTAAGAGGAGCATCAGTAAAGCTGTTTTTTAACAAACCCTTTTAGCCAACTTTAAAACAGACAACATATAATACTTATAACTACCTACAAAAAAGTTTTCCCTTAACCTCATTTCCTAAACTTTGGGGAAGATAGACATTGAAGAAGCAAATCAGTTACTGCAGACAACTTTGGCCCAAGATGTATTTGCCTCTGGTGATAGGCTGAGGTTCCAGTAGCCACTGCAGTCTAAAGGCTAGTTTATATTATTGGAATCTAACTATCCAGCATATCCTTTTATACTTTTACATAAAGAGCGTAATATATAGACTTACATTCCAGACATGTAGATATATTCTGGCTCAGGGGAGCATGCTGAAGCAAAAATACTGCCCACCACATGATCAGTACCAAATCTTTTTTACTGCTTAAACTAGTGTTTCTGCCTTTTCTGGAAAAAAATTCCAGCCTTCCTATATATATATATATATATATATATATATATATATATATATATATATATATTTTTTTTTACTTCTTTTCCTATTAATAATATTGGCAATCGGCACCATTTTCGCATCTAGGCCAGGTGGCAACTATATAATATAAATATTTAATGGTATACACAGTGTACACATAGCTTGTCCATTTGGGATGTTAAGGGATTTGTTATAAACATAGCTCTTAACTTGTCAAAAGTATGTCATTTTTTCCCCGGTGTTTCGGGCAGTTACTGTGACATATTTACATACGTAGAGTGTACTAAGTATTGGAGGCCATTTTTTAGGGAGTTAGATAAACAATCTAATCCAAGACTTGACTACATGACGTGGCAATTTTTTCAAAGACTTTTGTGGGTACCTGTTTAATTCTTTATGGGTATTAACCCCTATTCAACACATTTTTGTTTTTCCTGTTTTTGTTCTCAAAAGTGGCACAGGATGCCATTTCTCCTTATTTTTTCCCCATTTTGCTCATCTGACAGTCTGAATATTTATGGGTAACAATCTAGATTCCTATTGAACTAGTCCGAACAAAGCTTCTTGATCAGACTTCTTGGGTGTTTACTAAGGTGCAATAGATAGAGATAATGACCTGAGACAGAAAAAAGGGAAGAGCAGGTTTACTAAAGCGCGAGCACTGTCATTGTGGATTTTTTTTCATTCATGTTACGTAAGTTGTCTTGCAAGGTTTACTAAAGATTATTGCCAGAATTGTCAGCAAATAAAGAGAAAATTTTGCCAATTTTTATCGCCACCTGGACAGTGGCTTTATTTGAAACAAAGGCAGAAATTGTTTAGTGAGCGATATAAAGTCAGTTTTTAACACGAGCAGGGAAAATTTGTGATTGCGGTGGGGAAGAATAATACTTATAAATGTATTATTATTGCATTAATTAAGAATAATTAATATAATGTGAAAATAATTGATTTCTGGTATTACTTCATTGGCCCTATACAGGGGGGATTCTGCCCCCTCTGCCACCCTGAGGTGGATTTCCTGCTGCAGCCCCCCACACTCACCTTTTCAGCACCAGAAGGGTTCGGGGGGGGGGTCTGCGTCACTTGTGCAGGGAACGCAGTTGCACTATTTATTTATTTATTTGTCTGTCATTAACACAGTGATGCCAGAATGATGTACTTTTCTGCTGATTGCATGATTTGTTGTTCATGTTGCCCCTGGACTTCAAGTTTTGCAGGAGAGTCTCTTACAGGTTTTACTGGATATGTTTCTCTGTATTAGAAGATCTAAAGGTCAGCCCTGTGACTGCAGACTTGGTGTATCATTATTGCTGATTTCAGACTGAGAGATATAATATAATATGCAGAATTTCTCAGGACTTTAGATGCAGATTATGTGCATATTTAATATGCTATAATAAATGTAGGAATTATAGGAATTATACACACATAACATAGAATTGCCATTTCTTTATCTGGGTTTTGTAGATGGCTTGCTGGATTATTATGCTGCAGTGTTCAGTTGGATGCATGTACACCAATTCAGTTTCAGATGTCAGGCTGCTTCAGAAACAGACTAATTTGTAACCCAGCCTTTCCTGAATATCCCAATAAGCTGCTAGCAGGTGTAACAATATGACTGCCTGGAGACAGGCTATGTTACCTTGTACCACATTTCTCATGACGTCTGGATTCTGTGCTGCTAATATCACACCCAAAGATGATAGTTCAGAGACCTCTTAGGATTCTAATTAATACCTTGTTTATAAATAGGTCTTATCTTGCTCACTGAACAATAGGAATGAACCAAATGTCATCTGTTTTGATTTTAAGACATATAGAACACACAATTCTTTTTTTATAAAAATATCTTTAAATGCGTAATTGCGTAATTGGGGGAGGGGTGTAAGAGAATAATGATGGCTTGCTCATTTATTGGTTTGATTCTGTCAGACATATTCCGCAAATTTGATCAAATTTCAAAATCCATATAAACTTTGCTTTTTGACTGGGACAAGTGTCATTAATTTATTTCTTTCAAAACCAAAAGATCAGTTTATATTTCACAAAGATAAGGGCTCAGGAAAGCAAAATAAACCCACAGAAACAGCCATCACTAGTGCTCAGTGATTCAGTTTAATATATCCAGGATAAAAAAAAACAAGAATGACTACTGAATGCTTTATAAGCAATCATCATTATTATGTTAAAAACAGATTTCAAATAATGAATTATTACAATAAATTACCACCTGAGTCTGGGGGTTTGCTGTATTCTTGCTATTGGCCTACTTTATTAATTATTGGGGAATTTGGAAAAGGTGTGGGTGTAGTGCCCTTTAGTACTTAATCAAGCACCCTACTGCCTGCTTTGCTTGTGTCAGCATAGATACTAAACCACAGTGACAATCAGGAGGCTTGGATCTTAGGAATTGGAAGCCTCTGTAACTTTTTAGCTACAAAGGCTCCCCATTCCTAAAATCCAACCTTCCTGGCCTTGACTACAGCTGTATATGGATTAGGTAACACATGCAAATTTGTGACTGCGACTTTGCATGATGTATGTCACAGAATCACAGTATTGGATCTATCTGTGAGGAAAATCTAGGGTGTCATCATAAGTTGTTCTACACATATATAGTATAGTATAAAAAATACCTCCCCAGCATTCTGAAGTCCATGTTTCTTATAATATTTTCATGGAGATGATTTAAGTATAATCTGGGAAAAATTTTGACAAATAAACGTAAATTGTTCATAGATAATACCATACCTGTACAGTATAACTGCTTATAAGTACTTGTCTATATATAGCTTATAAGTACTTGTCTATATATAGCTTATAAGTACTTGTCTATATATAGCCATCTTTTTGTTCCTTGATCCCTGAAAGCACAAAACAAAGAGGACTGTAGGGATTTCTTGCAAATTAGGTTGAAACAGGACCATATTGTAAAAATTAGATAATTGCATAATCCATATTCCTAATTCATCATATTAGTCCACATGGTCCCCAATCTTCTTATCCAGTGTTCAATCCTTTGTTTCAGGCTTAATCCTTCTGCAATCCTCTCCACCACATTGATACATTAAATTAGTTGGAACAGCAGCAGATAATGCTTTTGCTGCCTTCTTATTATCACAATCCTATTGTCCTCAAACCTGTAATCATGTCTTACTTGTTTATGTATATGATTTCATGTGAGGCTAGCGTTTCATATATTTTTAATGTACCACTGCATAAATTCTACAATAAGGGCAGCATCAATCTCACAGGCCCTTCCCGTTAATACAACCTCACTCCTTTTATTAAAATAACATGCTGGACCACATGAATTGCTTTAGGTAGACAAAACTACAGCTTGTTTATTAATACATTTGTGTAAATAAACATCCGATATAGGAACATCAAATATCAGTAAGGCCAATGTAAACCCTACATGCAAGATTTAACCAATAACATTTCTGTAACCCCTGGTATCTGCTGAAGGCTGCAAATGATTATAACAAGGAGTGAGGTGCCCACCTGTTGTTACCCCCAGGCACGACTTTCCTCCATAACTCACGCCCCTTCCACTGAGTTCCTTGTATCACTTCCATGGCCCTTGGCCTGACCCTTGCCATGTTCCACACTTCATACCCCTATCGCTAGTTCCCCTCCCCCCAGGGAGCCCCTTCCTGCTTCTGTGAGACATGCTACCAACACTAACCCAGAAACCATATACCATCTACCACTACCCCCAGTAGATTCTCCAGGACAACGCTAATTCACGAAAATCCGAAGTTGCGTCCAGGGGGCCGAAGGCTTGTGATGTTGCGCTTGTGTTACTGCAGCAAGCAAAGCAAAGTTACGCTAGCGTTGGCTAATTTGCATAAGGAGGGAAGTTAAAGTTAAATGGACATATATGTTGCAGCAAATACATTACACTACACAAGCCCAGGGAACCTTAATAAAAGAAACTAGAGTTGTTATATTGCCCTACACATGTGCCGACTGTATAGTTTATGTGCCATAAGAAAGTAGGGGGGAAGCCGGGTACCCAAAAAAAAACAAAAAACGATCTTTTGCAAAAAGTAAAAGACGCCAGCATTTTTTGGGACTTAGAAAAAATGTAAACTATTTTTTGACCAAGTCCTTTCTACTCTATTGCACTTTGCCTGGTCTCAGCTGGCAAAGTCAAGTCTTGCGCAAGAGGTAACGTTCAGTCAAATCTCAATCTTAGTGAATTTGCGTAGTTACGTTTGTTCGCCAGAGTGCAACTTCACCTGGCGTTAGGGTGCGAAGTACCGCTACAGTCTATCTCCTTCGCTAGCGAAGTTACACCAGCGCCCTTTAGTAAATCGGCGAAGTTCTGAAATAACACCACGCCGGCAAATTTTCGCCAGCGTTAGTCACTTCACCCTTTAGTAAATTTCCCCCAAAATATGAACTTTTAAATAAAATAAC
The DNA here is from genome assembly GCF_017654675.1 of Xenopus laevis. Taxonomy (NCBI): domain Eukaryota; kingdom Metazoa; phylum Chordata; class Amphibia; order Anura; family Pipidae; genus Xenopus; species Xenopus laevis. The sequence goes on along the minus strand of NC_054381.1, from coordinate 93,776,733 downwards.
TGGATGATATTTCAGTTAAGGGTAAGGCCACACTGGGCGTTTTGGGGAGATTTGGTCGCCTGGCGACTAATCGCCTCGTCTTTGCGGCGACCAACCTACCCAAACGCCTTTCCTCACTCTGCACCGGCTAAAATGAAAAAAAAAAAGCAGGCGCTAATCACACGTGGCGGTTCGTTTTCCGAAGTCGCCCGAAGTTGCCTCATGAGGAAAACCTCAGATCGTACGAATCAACGTACGATCGTACTTCCCCATCTCCCGACCAGCCACTAACCTTTCCGATCAAATAAGGTACAAAAGAACAGATCAGCCGATGTTCTGTCCCTGACAGCAATCGTACGAAAGTTATGTCCGACAAAAGCTAGTGACAGTCTCCCTCTGAAAATCGTACGATCGGCAATACATGCAGAGATATTACCCGCAGCCGAAATCTTTTAACCTGTCCGACCGACCAATCTCCGCCGGATGAAAAATGTCGGGACTCTCCACACATGTTCCGAAAATCATACGAATCCTAGATTCCTATGATACCAGCTGCTTCTCCCAATTTTCTATATCTCTTGTATGTATGTATGTTTAACTTTATTTATAAAGCTCTGTTAAAGAGATACTGACACCAGAAATTAAACTCTTTTTTACATCTATCATAATATTGCCTTTGAAAGCAACTTATAACTTTGCCATAAAGTATTTGCACAATGCTTTTACATTACCTGTCTGATGCCCCATATTCCTGTATGAGGGGGCTGCCATATTTGTGCAGCAGGAGTCCAGCATTAGAGACTTCTGGGCAAATTCACTAAGCGCCGAAGCACCGAACGCTAGCGATAATTCGCTAGCGTTTGTCATTTTCGTTACTGCGCAAATTCACGAACGCTGGCGTAGTTTCGCTAGTGTTAATTCGCACCCTTACGCCAGGCGAATTTCCGCTAGCGACGTAACTACGCAAATTCACTAACTTGCGCAGTGTACTGAATGCTACCTTTTACGCTAGACTTCCTTCGCCACCTCAGACCTGGCGAAGCGCAATAGAGTAGATAGGGACCCAACCCGTACCCGACTAAGACCCAACCCGTACCTGACTAAGACCCAACCCGTACCTGCTTACCCTACGCCTGACCTGTACCTGATTTCTTATATCCATGTAGTTGCACCTGACCCACTCAGTAAGTGTCGAGCCAACTGGAAGTGATGTCACTCAAACTAGAAGTGACATCACACTCTGATCGTTGTACATTCTAAAAATAACTTTATTCCACAGGTAACCAACCTGTTGCTGGACTCTGCCTTCCACTGAGCATCCTAAAACATGACCAGTTCTTTACACAATGTCAGGGTTATGTTAAAAATAATATCCAGTATGGTTGGAATCGATTTGGAATCAAGTCCAGACATTTTACCTGCTTAATTGTTAATTAAATAATAAGGGAACTATCCACACTTGGTCAGCTTGTCATACCAGTTACTTTTAGCCTTGAAAAGGAGAAGACTACAATTCAACAATAACATTATGAACATTATGAATATCCAAATATTTATGGACCAGACTATATACTGACATTAGCATCAATTTTTTACAGGTCATTTAATTCCCAGTTATGTCTAATATGTTTATTTTTTTTAAAAACATTGGGGTGCATTATGCTTTATTATACATACCACTATGTGTAATAAAAGACACAATTTGCCCAGGTGTAGTAACCCCAGCAACCAAAGAGCTATTTGCTGTTTTTTGCCACCTCCTGATTGTTTACAACAGGTGACTAGACCAGTCTAAAAGTTTGCAAAGTGTAAATCTGTGGAATTTGCCATTTTTTGTATCTTAAAGGGGGGGTTCACCCAGGGCCGGATTTCCCTCCTCCACGCCCTGAGGCCTCAGGGCCTTCTAGCATCCGCCAGCCGCGCACACCCCCTCATGAGCGAGCTCGCACCCACCCCCCAAGCATGCACATGCACCCTAGCGTGGGTGAACTCTGAGTTCCCAATGCAGTTTAGGATGCAGCGGGGCAGCATGCCTCCCATATAATTTCACCGCCCTAGGCCTGGGCCTTTGTGGCCTCGCCGCAATTTCGGACCTGGGTTCACCTTTAAGTTAACTTGTTGCACTTTTCAAGTGGACTTAATTTTTTTCTTTTTTATAGTTTTGATTTATTTGCCTTCCTCTTCTGACTATTTCCAGCTTTCAAAAGGGGGTCACTTGCCCCATCTAAAAAGCATGCCCTGTAAGGATACAAATTTATTGTTACAGCTAATTTTTATTACTTATCTTTCTACTCATTTCCTCTCCTATTCATTTTCAACTCTCTTATTCAAATCAATGGATCATTGCCAGGGTAATTTGGACCTTAGCAACCAGATTGCTGCTATTACAAACTGGAAACTATGTAAAGGGGAACTATTGCAAACATAAAAATCTAATATAAGATTCTCACGTTTATCTTCACTGTTCCTCTAAGCATCTGTTTCTCTTCATTTTCTCTCTTTATGTTGGGTGTTGGGAATTGGGTGTCAGATAATCATTGACAGTTAGATCCAATATATCTGATAGGGGGCTCATTTTACATAGAAGATGTTTTAGAGCTCACTCTATCAAAACACTAGCATGAATGTTCCTGGGGTGCCAACTAAGGGTTGTGATTGGCCATTTAATAGCCCCTATGTGGATTGTCAACCTACATTGAGGCTTTGTTTGGCAGTACACCTGTTTTTTATACAATTAAAACTTGCCTCCAAGCCAGGAATTCAAATATAAGCACCTGCTTTGAGGCCACTGGGAGCAACATCCAAGGGGTTGGAGAACATGTTACTTGTGAGCTACTGGTTGGGGATCACTTCTCTACACCATACTAAAGGTTAAACACCTTTAAACAACACCTTTAAACAATGCCTTTGTCTGGTTCTGTAGTGCCCCAGGTCTATTTCAAAACACAAAGACCTGTGGCTGCCCCAATAAATACAGCACTGTCTGTGTTGTGAAGCACTGTCCTTACTGTGTGTAACTCTGACATTAATGAGTGACAAAAAGAAAGATGTTTGACAGTACATGACCATATGAAAGCATGAGAAAAAGGCAGAGTGCTTTTGATATCTTCATTGTTTATAATGGGGGTTATAATGCACAAGTTACAGGGAGTCATGTAACAGAAATGATATCACAAAGCAACAATCGTAATTGAGGAAAGCACCATTTATAAGGATTCAAGAAAACCTACCTTTTTTTGACATCATACCTTGTTTAAAATCCTTGGAGTGCTGTTGTTTTGCATTGTTTTAGAAAAGTCCAGGCAGGGTGCACTCAAAGCCAGCAAACAAACACCTGGGTGCAGGTTAAACAAAACATTATGAATCATTAATAATAAAACCACACTCCAAGGGCTTTTATCCGTGAAAAAACAAAAGAAACTTTATTTCATCGTTTCGGCTCCTCTACTCGGGCCATCCTCGCGACTTTCCATTGTCAAGACCTAAATGTGCGGATATAAAAGAACCCATTTTATAAATAAAAATTCTCCCACCCACAAATGGATACCCCGACCATGTGTACACAAACTAGGGTATACTACCCTGCTGAAAAAATTATAGATTATTCACTTATCCAAGCAATAAAGGGGCACATATACTAAGGGTCGAAGGATTTTTCTTCGATCAAAAAAAGCTTAGAAAAGTGATGGGGAAGGTCCCCATAGGCTAACATTGTACCTCGGTAGGTTTAAACTGCTGAAGTATCTAGTCAAAGTTTTTTTTTAAAGAGACAGTACTTTGACTATTGAATGGTCGAATAGTCGAACGATTTTTACTTCGAATTGTTCGAATCGAAGTCGAAGGACGTAGTAGCCTATTCGATGGTCGAAATACCCAAAAAAATACTTCGAAATTCGAAGTTTTTTTCATTCGAATCCTTCATTCGAGCTTAGTAAATGTGCCCCTAAGTGTATACAACTGCAGGGTCAGGGGCGTAACTACAGAGGAAGCAGACCCTGCAGTTGCAGGAGGGCCCAGGAGGTTTAGGGGGCCCCATAAAGCCCAAATTATGATCAAATTCAATATCTATTGATAATCTACAGGACAACCTCTGCATATATTTGGGGCCCTAAAATTAATTTGCTGTGGGGCCCAGTAACATCTAGTTACACCACTGTGCAGGGTTAACCTAGGGAGGAACACATAGATAAAAACAAACGACAGACTATAGTGAACATTGACAGCAGGATTAATGTAACAAACTAGTAACAATTGTAGCAATCCTCTAGCAAATGTAGCTAATGAAATCACCGCACAGGATACAAACAATGTGAAAGGTAATTATGTTTCAGGCATTCAGAAGAGTATTTTAGCGCTGGTTTAGGAAAACATAGCAATGAGCAGTTTTCATTAAGTCCTAATGGCGCTATTGAATTCAATTTATATCACCCCCTCTTTTAAGGGGGGGGGATATTGTCTACAGCAATATACTTAAAAGTGGGCAATCTGTGCCCCTGCTCTAGAAAATGTTTAGCCACTGGCTTTGCTGTGACACCATCTCTGAAGGTCTTGCTGATTGCAGAACTGTGCCCATCCATCCGCAGCCTCAGGTTTTGATCAGTTTTACATAAGATAACCCACACGGGCAAGTTATCAAATAAATTACATGTGTTGTAATGCATGTAATATGATGGTGAATCACAAAACGTTTTCCTGTGTGGGGGTGTAAAAAAGATGTCCCAGGTGTCATATAGCGGCATAATGTACAACAACGGAAACATCCTGCTTCAACTCCATTAACGAGGTGTTTCTCCCTTTTGCTGCATAACAATCGACCGGGTCAGTTTTGACCAAAAAGTCACGCAGGTTGGTCCCTCTCCTATAGCTAATCATGGGTGGTTTCCGGCATAATCTTAGACAAATCAGTGTCTGCACATATTATGTTCCATTGTTTCTTAACTACATCACTCAAGATCTTAGTACCGGCATTATACCTGCTACTAAACACAAGTCCCAGCTTGCTTCTCTCCAAGCTACTGTGGTCTGTACATCGCCTGTTTGCAGTATCCAATGCTCGTTGGAGCACAATTTCAGGGTACCATCTATCTCTAAATCTTTCCCACATTGCTTCAATCTGTTGTTCACATAACTGAGCATTCGAATTGTTCCTTAGTACTCTACAAAATAGGTTAATGAGTAAGGATTTTTTCAAATGACCGGGGCACATTAAGGTCTTGACAATGGTCTTAAATGGAGACCGAAATGTTGACCTGCTCTATGTTTTAATAATGTATTAAATAAAAGTAATTTTTAACTTTTTCCAAAATCCTGGTGTGCATCTATACTCCAAACAATTTATATATATATATATAACTATTTATTGATATAGTGGCAATTACCCAATGCTTCACATTCAGGGTTTTAGAATTCATCATTTATAAACACCATTTGATGCTATGGATTGACATGGCCCCGTGAAAAGCTTGGGCATGACAAGTTTCTTCCCTGCATGTCGTGTATCTGAGGAAAAATAAATTTAACAGTAACCACCAGTTTTCTCATTTTCTGTGTTCAGCTGCTGATACTGTTTCAAAAACTGTTCTGTCAAGGTCTCTTTAGAACACAGGCTGTTGAAAATAGTTGTCAGACTGGTTTAAACACATCTTTTTGTTGCTGATAAGCTAAAGTTCACAACTGCAGCATGGGGTAAGATAATATGCTCTTTAATATCGATGCCCTTGTTGCAAGTTCATTCATTTTGCTTAGTAACAGACTTCAGGACAATATCGATATGCTGCCATATTTTACAGGTCTTGCACATGGCCCTGAAGATTGCATTGTAAAAACAGTAGAAACGCAGCACATTTTGCTACATTCAGAGATGGGCCACATGGTTTCTGAGTATTGAAGGAGGCTGTACCCTGTTGTACAAGAGCAAAGGGTTCCCAATTTGAACACATTTATAGCTTGTCTAAAATATACTCCCTATATATAAAATCCTTTTTGTATTAGGGTAACATGTTTTTTTCAAAACGCATCAGTTAATAGTGCTACTCCAGCAGACTTCTGCACTGAAATCCATTTCTCAAAAGAGCAAACAGATTTTTGTATATTCAATTTTGAAATCTGACATGGGGCTAGACATTTTGTCCATTTCCCAGCTGCCCCTGGTCATGTGACTTGTGCCTGCACTTTAGGAGAGAAAAGCTTTCTGGCAGGCTGCTATTTTTCCTTCTCAATGTAACTGAATGTGTCTCAGTGAGACATGGGTTTTTACTATTGAGTGTTGTTCTTATATCTACCAGGCAGCTGTTATCTTGTGTTAGGGAGCTGCTATCTGGTTATCTTCCCATTGTTCTTTTGTTTGGCTACTGGGGGGAAAAAGGGAGGGGGTGATATCACTCCAACTTGCAGTACAGCAGTAAAGAGTTATTGAAGTTCATCAGAGCACAAGTCACATGACTTGGGGCAGCTGGGAAATTGACAAAATGTCTAGCCCCATGTCAGATATAATGAATATAAAAAAATCTGTTTGCTCTTTTGAGAAATGGATTTCAGTGCAGAATTATGCTGGAGCAGCACTATTAACTGATTCATTTTGAATTTTTTTTTCCCATGACGGTATCCCTTTAAGACACTGCCTACTGCAAGACAAAAACCAAAATAATTTGTGTGATAATGTAAATATGCAGGTCTGAAAAGGAATCCAGAGCCTACAGGAAAGGGGCAGGGAAGAGTTAGATGTAGATTTTTAGAAATTTTGAAAACTTTGGGCTAAGGCCTATGTGGATTCAGAGAATGGACAAACCTGTACTGTTGGGAGGTGTGGAGCCGATTGTACACCAATGAAGGACTAGCTTTAAGGTGGTCACCTTTGCATTGTTCCGTTTGTTGTGATCAGCGTTCCGCAACCTTTTTTCCCATGAACCACATTTAAATATAGAAAAAATTTGGGGAGAAACACAAGCATAAGTTCCTATGGGACTGCCAGACTACAGGAGGCTTTGTTTGGCAGTACACTTGTTGTTTGTGAGCCAGTGGTTGGGGATCACTGTTTTGAACCCCTCAACTGGCCATAAATAACCAGATGTTCGGGCACTATGGTCAAAATTGGTCAGACTGCTTGACCAATCCTGGATATGTATTGTCAGCTTTAGCTGTAGATAAGTTAATCTAAATGCCCCAAAAGGCATTACTTTACTGCTACTGACATTCTATAGTTGCAGTGGCTGTAGTGAACTAGTTAGGCTGACTTAATGCTCAGTGCAACTCTAAGTTCTGGTTTTAAAATGCTTGTTTTTTTTGCATTTCAGTAGAATGAATTCATCTTCAGGGAGCACAAGGTGCAGCACAGCCTCTGCTGTTAGTTTTGTACCAAACGCATTATTTCCCTTTCGTGTTCTGACAGGAAGGGGGAGGGAGATATTACTTAACATTTATGCTGCTCCCAAACAAGAGCAATTTAAGCCTCTGCCAACAGTTCAGCATTTCAGGGAACTGCCTTATTGACAGCTTCCAGCATATTATAAAAAAAACAACCCTAGGACAATTTTAATTTAGAGATGACAATGTGCTGCTGTTGCACTAGATATAGTCAAACAACTACACAAATGTAGATGGATTTAAAATACCATGCTCTGTTGTCAGTTAATTTGGTGTTAGCTATATGTTAATTAACTTTGATCCTACAATGCAAGAATGGAGTGGGGGGGAGGGTTGAGGGTCTATGTATGTATCATACCTCCCAACATTTTGGAAATAGAAAAGAGGGACAAAAAGATTTGTTGTAAGTAGCACGGTGAAATGTGATGACCACGCCCATTTTTTTGACCACACCCCTAATTACCATGTTCATTTTACAAAATTTGGCAGGTTATGAAAGTTTGAACACATTTCTGTGGTTTTTATGTGTTATTACAGTTTTGCTTATGAAAGTGAATTACCCTTTAAGCTGCTAGTCTCCGTTTCCCCAAGAGACCTGCTTATGTTAAATTGTTGTAATGACTTATTTGCGTATCTGAAATTGTTACAAATGTATCAAGTGCACCTGGTAGCTGTTCTGGGCTCTCTGCCAAAAGCCAACTTAGTTAGAAACTTTGTATATTTTTCTGGTTGTTCAGAGCAGGAGATCAAACAGAAAGTCGGGACATTGCAGTAACAAGCCGGGACTGCAGTTTGAGCTGCCAAAAGCGTGACTGTCCCGCTCAAAACGGGACAGTTGGGAGGTATGATGTATGTATGTATATATGTAGATACATTTATAAAGCACTACAAGGATAGGCATTGCTGTACAATCTTGAGGAGGTCCCTGCCTTAAAAAGCTAACAGTTTAGGTGAGTGGATAAGGTTTGGGCACTGGTCCTTAAGTGCAGGAAAGTGCAGGACTAGACTAGACAAAATGACGTTCTAGTGGTCGAAAAGGTAAAATCTATGTCTTTCACAAAATATTTTATTTACTTATGAAAGTTAAGGCCCCCATAGATGAACGACAGATCTATCAAAATATCGTGAGGTTAGTGGGAATCGAACGATTGTGCCTCTAACGATTTTTCGTCCGACACCGGTCAGAAAATTGATGGCCAGATTAGAAAATTTTCATTGGTCACAGTAAATCTGTCTATTATCTTTTTAGTTGATGGACAAATTGTACATTTAAATGATCGTATGCTTGGTCTTACGATGACGAAAAGATCTTTTAAAAATACTTACATCTATGGCCAGCTTAAGAGGTCTATTCAATAAAGTCAAGTCTGAGATGAATTAACAAAGCTTCCCTTTCTAGATTCAGTATGGCCTTGTGCCTCTCAATACGAAATAGAATGCAAAAAAATTTAATAACATCTATGTTATTATCTCAAATGTACATTCAGACGTTAGAGAATAAGGCTCACTGCACAAAATCAGAAGCAAAGTGCCATGTATTTTGCATTGTGCCCCCCTGGAATTTACTTATAGTGTATATAATGAAGTGCATCATACATATATAAAGCCAAAAAAAGGTGTTAAAATCTGTACGTATTTAATGTGAAGGCTGCATCTTACGATGCAAGGATAAGCAGCCCAACACAATAAATTTCAGATGGTGCTAAAATTACTCTAAAGTAATGCACTTTTTTATGAAGCACAATCTTTTTTTCCCCCAGAACTCTTTGTGCTTGCAGTTCTAGTTTTCTTGCTTTGCTGCAAGACTACTTTGTTTTGAGTGCTAACAACATCATTGGAATGTTAGCTCATGCACTGGCTAATTGTAACTCAGAATGAAATTATTGGTATTATCTTTTGTTTTTATAGAAGTGAACAAATGACATTTATGTGTATATATGTAACAAACGTGGATGTGGTTCCAAGTGGTATTTAAGGGAGGACCTGCAACGTGTATAAAAAAGAATATTATCAGTTTGAATGCTCAAATTTTCTTTTTTGCTCCACTTTAATGTATATGTGGATGGTAAGTTACTACCAATACCATTACCGGTAAAACCAGTCTTCTGGGACTAGGAGCCTAGAGCCCAAATCATGTAAGACGTGTAGTCTGTGAATATACAGGTAACTAAATAAAATGCAATTCTTTTGCCAGAATGTACTGAACTCTGTGGGGCAGATTTACTAAGCTCGAGTGAATAGTTAGAATCCAAAAATATTCGAATTTCGAAGTATTTTTTGGGTACCTTGACCATCAAATTGGTCAAATTTGATCGAATCGAATGATTCGAATGATTGAAGTAAAAATCATTCGACCATTCGATAATCTAAGTACTGTCTCTTTAAAAAATCCTTCCACTCAATACTTCGCCAAATAAAAGCTACCGAATTGAATGTTAGCCTATGGGGACATTGCAGATAGGTTTTAGGCACTTTTTATGATCGAATAAAAATCATTCGATCGATCGCTTAAAATGGTTCCAACCGTTCTATTCGAACAATTCCATCGTTCGATTCGAAAGATTCCATCGTTCGATCAAAAGGTTTTTATTTGATCGTTCGATCGCTAAAATCGAATTTTACTTCGAGGGTCGAATTCGAGGGTTTTTTAACCCTCAAAATTTTACCCTTGATAAATCTGCCCCTGTGTGTATTCTTTTGGAATTCATTGCGGTGGAGTTCACGTGGTGTTACCACCCATAGGCACGCAGAGGAACAACAGTGAAGTGCTGGGCGCGAGTGACAGATCAGGAGTGGTGAGTCTGGAGTGGCGTCTCTTCTACATAACCTTAGCTTGTCCCAATTTTCTGGTTTAGCCGAAAGCTGCTGTTTGTTACATCATTATCATCTCTCCAAATGTGGGAACCTAGTAGTAGTTGAGGACCACTCCTACATGAAGAGACTGATGACCATGCCTACATCTGACAGCCCCCAGGTTAATTAGGGCTCATTCTGAAAGGAAAAACGAATGGGACTCATACTGAAAAACATATTTTTTTTTCCCATTATAGCAGCAAGGCAAAGATAAAATTACCACCAATGTGTTCTGTTATTTATTTCTCATTGAAAGAGAAACCAATGAAAAATTATGTTGCAACCGTTCTGTAGAATTCATACACAAGATCTATTGCAAGGATTTTAGATGCTGTTTTTCTAAAGTTTGGCACAGTACCGAAAGACACAAATGTCTATACTTGAAGCAAGATGAGTTTCATCTTTATTTGTAGAACCACATGTCAATACATGTTATAAAACAAAACTATCTGCCCTATGTGCTTTAGCTGACATTTTTCTTACGCTAATATACGACTATCACTTACCACCGCTGGTACTGTTGCTTTAATGGTCAGAGGTAGCAATGAGTGAAACGGTGCGTATTGGATTGACAAAAATATTTGAAAAATATTTTGCTGAAATTACATTGCATTTAAGACATTTTAGCTCTGCAACAGCATACAGTATGCATTGACCTACCTTGTTGGAGAAGCATTTGTCCACTATGCCACAACTTTATGGAAAATAAAAGGCTCCTATGTTGGCAATTTCTTCCAAACCTGTCCACAGACAGCAAGAGAAGGACCGTGGAGTCGGATAATAATGACGTCTGCCGGGTTTTTTTTTCCAGTGTAACAGGCCGCATATCAAAATTCTTGCCTCTTTATAGGTCCCTTGCAAAGCTTTATCATAAAAGGGTGGTTCACCTTTAAGTTAACTTTTATCATGTTATAGAATGGCTAATTCTAAGCAAATAAGCTTCATTTTCAGTTTTTTAATTATTCTTCTAATTATTCTTCTTCTGACTCTTTCCAGCTTTCAAATGGGGGTCACTGCCCCTATCTAGAAGTCAAATTCTCTGTGAGGCTAAAAATGTATTGTTATTGCTACTTTTTATAACTCATCTTTCCATTCAGGCCTCTCCTATTCATATTCCAGTCTCATTCAAATCAATGCATGGCTGCTAAGGTAATTTGGACACTAGCAACCAGATTGTTGAACTTGCACTGGAGAGCTGCTGAATAAAAAAACAAAATAACTCAAAAACCACAAATAAAAAATGAAAACCACACTTTCTTAAAATATTGCTCTCTACATCATACTAAATGTTTATTTGAAGGGTAACAACCCCTTTAGGTATGCAGTGTAGTTCTGGGCCCCAGTCCTTAAAGAGATACTGACACCAGAAAGTATACCTTTTTTACATCTATCTTAATATTGGCCTTCCATGCTAATTTTGCCATAAAGTATTTGCCCGATGCTTTTACATTGCCTATCTGATTCCCTGTGTGTGTCTATGAGGGGGCTGCCATACTTGTGCAGCAGAAGTCTGTTAGCATTAGAAACTTTAACTGACAGGTTGAGATGGGACAGTCATGTTGGCAAAACAGTCAGGTTTAGGAACTTCAACTAACAATTACTTACAAAAACAGACCTCTCTGCAAAAAATGATCAACATGACCTATAGGAAACTTTAAGGGGCACATTTATCAAGGGTCGAATTTCGAGGGTTAATAAACCCTCAAATTCGACCTTCGAATTTAAATCCTTTGAATATCGAATTCGAAGGATTTAGCGCAAGTTTAATCTTTATAAGTGCATTATAGACAGATAGCGGAGGGACCTTTTTTCTATAAAAATGCACCCAAGGCCACCCCTTTAGACTAGAAGAACAGAACTTTAAAGCAGCATAGGTGGTTCTTCATGGTGAGTGCAGCGAGATTTTGCAATGCACTGCCAGATGATGTTGTGATGGCTGATTCTAGTATAATATCCGAGGCTATCTACAATTAGTATAAATATTGGTACATATAGTTTATATATGTGAGTGTATAGATAGCCCGTTATAAGTGTGTAAACATGGGCACTGGGGTTCGTTTGATGGAGGTGAACTTGAAAGACTTTGGTCTTTTTTCAACCCAACATTTACTATGTAAAATAGCAGCAGGGTTATTCATGTTTATTTACAGATACACAGCTAAGCAATGCTAAAGCACGATATAGAGTTTACAATTATAATTATTACTGTTGTTACAATTGTTACAACTATACTACTGTTATCAATTATCAAAGAGCTTGCATATGCATTCAGTATACAGTTAACACACCATCTAAGAGAGGGTGGGGAGAACTTTTAGGGGGCTGGGAAGATGAATACCTATGGGTTATCCTTGTCAAATTGTGTGTCTAGCCATAGTTGCCAACTTCCCAATCTGCTTTAAAGTAGGCCTTTCCTGGTTAGCACTAGTGCTTAATAGGCAGAAATCTGGCTGGATTGGCAGGTTAGTGCCTGATTGGCAGTTTAGATAAGTGCCATATAATTTTTACCCAATATTGTTGAAGTCTAGGGCATTGCCATAATGTATGCATCTATGTAGCAGGCTGGGTTCCACATCTGAGGCTTGTCGAAAACTCACTGGGGTACATTCTAGCTCTGGTGTAATATGCTCCGTGTACCACGAACAGTTGTAACAATCTGTCCGTGTAGCTGAGGGAAACAAATGTAAGAGTTTGCAAGGCCTCTTTCCACTGATCGTCAGTTACATAAACCAGATCCTATTCCCATGCATCCCTGCTTTTGATAGGTTTGTTATTAACCAGGGATTTCAGTAGCTTTTTGTGTATACCAGAGTGGGCACCTTTCTGGATCAGCCTTTGAAGGGATTCTAGTACCTGAGAGGGAGCTAACCTGATGGTTTTGTGTTTGTTTTGCTGTTTCAGGGCGCTACTTACTTGCAGGTATACCAACCATTGTGAGTTCAGCAAGTTATGATTTAGTGTGGCAAAGATTTTAGGAGAGTCATGTGCCCACACACACATTTGAGAGCATTGTGATCCCACTGGCTAACCAGCACCTTGTAGGAGGAATATGGGCCAGGTGCGGGAATACTGCATTGTTTTACAGGAGTGTCTGTGAAGCACTTTGAGTAAAGGCTACCAACTCATGCACCTTTTGCAATGCCTGCCTCTGTGTGTTATGGATTGGATTTAGCGATCTTTAGTACCTAAGATTGTGTACCAGGGGAAGTTTGGGGTGTTAGTTACAGCTGCCCATAGCTTGTACAGGGGGCATATTAAGTTAGATATGTGTGTTAGCTGGGCTGCTAAGAAATAGTAGAACATATTTGACAGAGCTAGCCCTCTTTTTGGGGCTTTACCATTTGGGAAGGACTCAAGATAATTTCTTCAATGGATATGTTACTATCTAACTACTCCCTATACTGGGGGGCTAACCTTGGAGTGTCTAACTTCACTAAAAAAGTATCTATCTCTGACAGCGGCTTAGTCAGTTTAGATGAGTACTGGTCAGTATAAAATTGAACAATGGTTTGCTTGACTGCCTCAGGGTCTGTTTTAACAATGCCTGCAGGGCCTTTTATGGCCGAAATAGTTGGGGGTAGATTGTTGTTTTACTGGTTCCTTTCCCTTGTTCATAGGTCAGCAAGTTAGTTAATAGAAAACCTCTTTGGGCTTTTTGGGTCATAAGCTTGTTATATTCATGTTTCTTAAGTTTTAGAACTAAGAACATATCCTTCGTTGGACAAAGAGTGGATACTTCACTTTCTAACCTGATTTGTGTGTAGCCCTGCTTTTTAAATAAAGTCAAGTTGGAGTAGGATCTCCAAAGGAGTGTTGTCTGCTATCCCCCTGGGTAGGATATTGATCCCCCTTTATTAGGGGTATGGTGGGGCTGTCTACCAAGGCATAGTCTATTCTTGACAAGGAGCTATGAGAAAAACAGGAGTATTTTTTAGTTGTTGGTTGTAAGTACCTCCAGACTTCTACTAGCCCCAGACTTGACAGTACTCATTGCAAGTCACTTACCTGTAATGTTTGCCCTGGCTTAACCATCTTGCCAAGTGTTGTATTAAGAAGTGTATTTAAATCTCCCATAATAATAGTTCTGGCATGTGGGTACTGGGACATGAATTGTGCTAGCATAATTAGACAGTCCCCCTTATATGGGGGGTGGGAGGGATATATATATATATTGGCCAGGATTAACTCTACATTATTTATGTTACAGTAGATATATATCTCCTTTTAATGTCTGCCTTGATGCTATTCATCACAAAGGGGACACTCTTAATATTGTTACTCCAGAGAAGTGGTTTGTGTGCGTGGAATGGTAAGACCACCCCACCCTTGACCTTTTCAGGGCTAATATTCTCACACCCATCAGATGGGTTTCTTGGAGGAAGGCGACTTTAAAAGCTTTTTGTTTAAGAAATTCTAAGACCAGTCACCTCTTGATGGGACGATTAAAGCCTCTGATGTTCCATCCAGTTGATAAAACCATACCTTGAGCATTAACCATAGCTTAACCATTAACATAATATATAACAGTTTTATATAACAGTTTCCCTTGAACAAACCCACTCCATCTCCCCCGACCTCAACTGGGGGTAGAATTCATCCCTTCATCGGAGGTTTGGCTGGATCCAGTGTCGGACTGGGCCTGCAGCCTCTGGGGCCCCCCACAGCGTCCCCCAGCTGGAAACTATTCTATGCCACCAATACCTCCTTCACCTCCTCCGTGTGTGTGCACATGCACGCTGGTAAGCAGAAGAAGGAGACTGTACAGCAGCGGGTCCGGGCCCCCAGCTGCAAAATATTGAGTGCCACCAATACCCCCTGTACCCCCTCCACATGCGCATTCACATGCGTGCATGCACGCTTGCAATTTTTTCATGCAGAAGAGGGCGTGAAGAAGCAATCTGGGCAGGTGTCCCACTGGCTCAGTCCAACCCTGGCGCAAAGCTTGGGGGCACCAGGCACATACCTCATAAGCAGCCTACCCCTAATTCACCACTGAAAAAGATTAAGCGGGTGCCGCTCTCTGGCGTCAAAGCGTGCCGACACAAGTCCCTCTGCACTTGTGTGTGCACGGCCACATACATCCATCTTTGGAATGAGACTGGCGCTGCAGCAATTTTCGGGAGTTTCGGCGCATGCACAGTTGTCATGAAACAGAAAATTGCTCCAACTGCGCATGCATGTGGTCCAAAGGACCACTATTATGCACCCATTAGGGTTCTTGCACTTGCATGAGTGAGGCAACTTCGGGCGACTATAGAAAACGCATCGCCGCGTGTGCATTAGCGCAGGCGACTTTGCGTTGTAGCCTATGGGGAAAAACGCTGAGGCAGTTCGGGGAGATAGTCGCGCAAAAGACGAGGCGATTAGTAGCCAGGCGACAAAATCTCTCTGAATCTCCTCGTGTGGCCTTACCCTTTGTAACGATCGCCGCCCGGAGCAGGCCCAGGAGCTCCGGGCGGCGCGTCCATCTTCGCCGGCGTCGCTCCCAAAATGGCGGCGCCCATGGCCGCCACGTGGGTAGCGGCGCCGGGTGATGACGTCAGCGCGCCGACGTCGGCGCAAGTGCGTCAATGACGTCAGAATGGCGCCAAATTTGAAAATAAAAACTCCAACTAGACGCCAGAATGGCGCCCAAGAATAGGATTACTTTCCTGAAGCATATCCTGGGTTTCCTGTGTGCCTTATTGCCTAATATTGTTCCTGCCTTGTATCCTGACCCTTTGCCTGGACTTTGGACTTTGATTGTATTCTGCCTGCCTGTGAACTCTTGCCTGATCCTGACTATTCTCCGTTTAACCCTTTGGATACCGCGACCTTGTTCCCTCAAGAGGGCTTCCTCCTTGATCCAGACAACCTCCCTGGAGGGAGCTCCCGGCTCCCTGACATTATTCTTGGGCCATGGATCCTTCTGAGGAAGCCACACCTCATGTCGGACGAGCGCTCCGCGGACTGGCATCCCGCATGGAGGACTACGAAAACCAGCAAGTTCGCATTGGGCAAGCACTCGATGTCCTGCTGGCTCAAGTGCCTTCTGCGTCCTCTACTGCTCCACCTACTGGGGATCCCCCATGGCGGCAGCCCCCACGAACACAAGCTACCCGACAGGTGAGCCTCGCATTCCACCTCCCCCTCGTTTCAGTGGGGACCCACAAGCCTGCAGGGGATTTGCCACGCAATGCCAAATTCAATTTGAGTTCCAACCCACACAGTTTCCAAGCGAGCGTTCCAAGGTGGGGTATGTGATGTCTCGATTGGAAGGCAAGCCACTGGAGTGGGCAACGTCTCTTTGGGAGAAGAATTCCCCGCTGACTTTTGATGTTAAAGACTTTCTCCAAGCTTTTCGTATAGTCTTTGATGCTCCAGGTCGGGTTACGAACGCCCCTGCCCGTCTCTTGCAGCTCCGGCAAGGAAGCCGCAGTGTCAATGAGTATGCTATAGACTTCCGAACACTGATGGCGGAGACTTCCTGGTGTGATGACGCTTACAAGGCTGTATACTATCAAGGCCTATCCATTCGCATCAAAGATGATCTCGTCTCCAGAGAGACTCCTGACACCCTGGAAGGGTTGATCGCTCTATCCATTAAGGTGGACACTCGTCTCAGAGAGCACCAGGTGGAGAGAGAGCGCAGTAGACGATTTTCTCCCATGTTGGCCCCTCGCTTTCAAAGGCCGATTCTGCAAACACCCCCTGTTCCTGTGACCCATGTGTCGATGTCTCCCTTGGAGGAACCCATGCAAGTAGGAAAGACTCGCCTCTCCGAGCAGGAAAGACTCCGAAGACGTATGGCAGGTCTCTGTTTATACTGTGGTGGGCATTCCCATTTTGCCAACGCCTGTCCTGCCAAAGCCAAGAGTTTTGTACCCCGAGGTATGTCTCAGGTTTCTTATGTAGGGGGCATTACTCGAGGTTCTCTGGAGAAGTATCAAGAAAATTCACGCAGGCTTCTCCTTCCTTTGCAGATTCACCTGGCAAGTAAGTCTATCTTCGAAAGGGCCTTCCTCGACTCCGGAGCGGATGGCAATTTCATGGATGCCTTTTTTGCCGAACGCATGAAGATTCCTCTGCTTCCATTGTCTTCTCCCCTGCGAATTACTGCCATAGATGACAAACCCCTGGAGTTTGAATTCGTCACAAAGTTCACGGCGGAACTATCTGTACAAGTTGGGGCGCTGCATCAAGAAAAACTTTCATTCTTCATCATCCCCTGTCCTTCTACTCCAGTGATATTGGGTCTTCCATGGTTACGTTTGCATAACCCCACCATAGACTGGTCCACTGGGCAGATCTCTCGTTGGAGTTTATTTTGCCTGCAACATTGCCTTCCGCCAAAACCCCTCGAGAAGGTGAATGTCTCCTCTGCGGAATTAAAAGACTTTGCCCTCCACTTACAAGGGATTTTCCGATGTGTTTTGTAAAAAGTCTGCAGAGTTCCTTCCCCCACATCGCTCCTACGACTGTCCGGTTGAAACTCCTGCCTGGAGCTATGCCCCCCAGAGGGCGCACCTACCCTCTCTCTCCTGCAGAGACTACCGCTATGAGTACATCCAAGAAAATCTCCAGCGGGGGTTTATCCGCCCTTCTACCTCTCCTGCAGGGGCTGGGTTCTTCTTCGTGGAGAAGAAGGACGGAGGCCTTCGGCCTTGTATAGACTATCGGGGTCTGAATAAGATCACCGTGAAAAACAGATACCCTCTGCCCCTGATTGCCGAGCTCTTTGACCAGCTGAAAGGGGCCAAGATTTTCTCCAAGTTGGATCTCCGGGGGGCCTACAACCTCATTCGCATCCGGGAGGGTGACGAATGGAAGACGGCATTCAACACTCGGGATGGGCACTATGAATATCTCGTTATGCCCTTCGGCCTATGCAATGCCCCTGCCGTCTTCCAGGAGTTTGTGAATGATGTGTTCCGAGATCTCCTAGGAAGGTTCGTAGTCGTATACTTGGACGACATCCTGATCTTTTCCAAGGACCTTGAAAGTCATCGCTCCCAGGTGAAGGAGGTACTCTCTCGTCTGAGGAAGAACTCTCTCTTCGCCAAGTTGGAGAAGTGTGTTTTCGAGGTATCCAAGATCCCCTTCCTAGGATACATTATCTCTCCAGAGGGATTTGAGATGGACCCCGTGAAAGTGTCGGCCATCCAGGAGTGGCCTCTCCCACTGAGTACCAAAGCAATCCAGAGATTCATCGGATTTTGCTAATTATTATCGACAGTTCATCCGGGGGTTCTCTTCCCGCATTGCACCTATCCTGGCCCTCATCCGAAAAGGGGGTAAACCCAGCCTGTGGCCTCCATCTGCTATAGAAGCCTTTCAGTCCTTGAAAGAGGCCTTCACGTCCGCTCCTGTTCTTCGACATCCCAATCCTGCACTACACTTCTTGCATCGAAGTTGATGCTTCTGAAGTCGGAGCCGGAGCTATCCTGTCTCAGAGACATTCCTCTGATGGAAAATTGCACCCCTGTGCGTTTTTCTCCAAGAAGTTCTCATCCGCAGAGCAGAACTATGACGTCGGGAATCGAGAACTCTTGGCAGTCAAGCTTGCCCTTGAAGAATGGCGTCACCTCCTGGAGGGTTCTGAAATTCCTGTCCAGATTTTCACTGATCACAAGAATCTGGAGTTCATACAGTCCCTCAAGAGGCTAAATCCCAGACAAGCCAGGTGGGCCCTTTTCTTTTCCCGATTTAACTTTGTTTGACTTATCGCCCAGGTTCCAAAAATCTGAAGGCCGACGCCTTGTCTCGTAGCTTCACTCCGGTGGACCGTGACCCTGAGAGACAGGAACCAATCATTCCACCAGTCAAGATCATTGCCTCTCTGTATCCCCAATTTGCCGACCAGATTCTGGCTGGGCAGTCCTCGGCTCCTCAAGATACTCCGATTGGCATGGCCTTCGTCCTCCAGAACTTCGCCTGGCCATCCTGCCAACAAACCCACTGCTCCAGGCAAGCTGGACATCCTGGTTCGGCTAAGACCCTTGAACTCCTGAGGCGCCTAGTCTGGTGGCCTGATATCCGCAAGGATGTAAAGGACTTTGTGGCTGCTTGTAATGTCTGCGCCACTTCTAAGCCTAGCCATTCCCGCCCCAGTGGGTTGTTACAGCCTTTGCCGGTACCCTCTCGTCCATGGACGCACCTCTCCATGGACCTTTATTGTCGAACTTCCTCCCTCCGGTGGGAATACTGTGATCTGGGTTGTTATTGATCGCTTCTCCAAAATGGCCCATTTCATCCCTCTGAAGAAGTTGCCCTCTGCGGTGGAGTTGTCCCAGCTTTTTATCCAGTACATCTTCCGCCTGCATGGTTTCCCGGTGGAGATCGTCTCCGATAGAGGCACCCAGTTTACTGCCAAGTTCTGGCGTTCCTTATGCAAAGACCTGGGAATTGTTCTTCAGTTTTCATCTGCATACCACCCGCAAACGAATGGGGCAGCTGAACGTGTCAACCAAGCCCTGGAGCAGTTCCTGAGGAACCACGTATCCCTCTGCCAGGATGACTGGTCTGATCTCCTCCCATGGGCGGAATTCGCTCATAATAATGCTTGTCATTCCTCTACAGGAAGGTCTCCGTTCATGTCGGTGTATGGTCAGCATCCTCAAGCTTTTCCCCAAGACTTTGTGCTATCTGACGTCCCGGCTGCCGACGACTCCGCAGCCCATATGTCTTCGAATTTTGGACCCCACGAAGTTGGGTCCAAAATTCGTGGGACCATTTCCCATCTTGGAGATAATCAACCCTGTGGCTGTCAGACTCCAGCTTCCACCAGAGATGAGAATCCCCAACGTGTTCCACGTGTCTCTGGTGAAACCCGCCATCACCAACCGGTTCTCTGGCGGTCAGTCTCCTCCTCCTGCCATCTCAGTGGAGGGTCAACTCGAGTACGAGGTGGAGAAAATCCTAGACTCCAGAATCTCCAGAGGGTCCCTTCAGTACCTCATTCAGTGGAAGGGCTTTGGCCCTGAAGAATGCTCCTGGGAAGGACACCGTGATGTTCACGCTCCTCGTCTGGTGAGGGAGTTCCATTCCAAGTTTCCCCAGAAGCCAAGTCCTGGTGGTCCAGAGGCCCCCCGTGAGGGGGGGGGTACTGTAACGATCGCCGCCCGGAGCAGGCCCAGGAGCTCCGGGCGGCGCGTCCATCTTCGCCGGCGTCGCTCCCAAAATGGCGGCGCCCATGGCCGCCACGTGGGTAGCGGCGCCGGGTGATGACGTCAGCGCGCCGACGTCGGCGCAAGTGCGTCAATGACGTCAGAATGGCGCCAAATTTGAAAATAAAAACTCCAACTAGACGCCAGAATGGCGCCCAAGAATAGGATTACTTTCCTGAAGCATATCCTGGGTTTCCTGTGTGCCTTATTGCCTAATATTGTTCCTGCCTTGTATCCTGACCCTTTGCCTGGACTTTGGACTTTGATTGTATTCTGCCTGCCTGTGAACTCTTGCCTGATCCTGACTATTCTCCGTTTAACCCTTTGGATACCGCGACCTTGTTCCCTCAAGAGGGCTTCCTCCTTGATCCAGACAACCTCCCTGGAGGGAGCTCCCGGCTCCCTGACACCCTTAAAGGTAGCCATACAAAGGCAGGTTAAGCAGCCGATTCCTTTAGACCGAGTCAGCAGCTTATCTGTCCTTTCATAGGGCCCTAAGATGGGGCTATCCTAACAATATCTGTCCAAAAATTGGGCAGTTGTCGACTGGCCAGATTTTCAGGTCAGATTGAGGAACGCATCGGCTTTTTGATGAGGTTCTCGTCCGACAGCCCATATTTCAATTGTCCAGACAATCGGATTAGCCACCTTTGTTGGGCATATTGGGGGAAAGTTTCGCTCATTTGCCAACTTTGCCAAACAAGTGGATCTTATAATGTATGGCCACCTTAGTTTTCAGTCATTGATAAATAAAAATCACATAGGAATTAATAGAAAGTGAGTGATTTTTCTGTGGTAAATTCTAATCTTTCTTTTTTAGTCCCTCTATTATTCATCTCATTTCAATGTCAAAATTTATGATTTCCCCCCCAAACACCTGAAAAAGTGTGAATTAGCAAGAGCAGAATTCAAGGTAGAAAAGAAGTAACAGAAAAATATCATTGAAATTTGACTTTAGTAAGAGCCATTTTTCCCCCCCCCTGCCTCCGCTAGCCAGAGGCAAAGAAAAAACCTTGGCTCTTTGTCAGGAATAACTAAGAAAAAGTGATGCACAGAGGAGCACAGGTAACAGATGGTAACTGTAAGATGCAACATAGGATCACACTATTATAATTTTTTTAGATGCTGTGAAAAATTGTTAGTGGAAAATATACTAGTATTCAGAGATGATGAACTGTATTTAAAGTTATATATACAAATGCAAAGACTGGAATATATACATAGCAAATATAACAACATTTTTTAAAAAATTAAATTTTACAAGTCAAAACAAACACAAAAAAATAAATGCTGGTTTATGAATACATATAGTAAGGGTTATATTGCCACAGGTTAAAAAACTGTGTAATCCATAGATTATGCCTAACAGTGCATTACGCTGTTTCAGGTCTATGAATACAATGTAGTATTCACTGCTGGTGCTACTCTTAGTACTATTTATTCACAGAGACCACTGCTGAGAAGACAAACAAGTCATGCTAGGAAAGGCAGGAAGCAGAAAGAGATATCACTCTCCTTCCTTAGTCAGGCTCGGTAAATCATCAGCCTAGTCAGTAATCAGACTGTGATGGCATGTGGCACTAGAGTCATTAAAAGCATACGTTTACAGGACAGCTGTCCATTCTCAGAGCTACACAGAGCAACCTCTATCCACGTCACTGCTATGCTGCACACATGTCCGACACTATACTGCTAGTACCCTGCATTTAGCAAGTACTAATTGAATAATCCTTTAAAAGGGATAGGATTGCATAATGTTGCTTGTGGTTTTTTTGTGAATTATTCAGCAGATTACAAACTACAACCAGCAGCTGCAACTGATTGAGAAAACTCTCAAATAATACAAGAATATATCACCTTCAATACTTCTGATTTATCTCCAAGCTACAAAAGCCACTAATGCTGGGTGTTGTGCTTTACAGTGACATTTTTTTTAAAAAAAAAACTCAGATTATGTAGCCTTCTATGTACTGGGGGGGGGGGCAACAGTGATTTGAAGGGGGGGTAGCTTGCTACCACTGTGCGGCTCTATGCAGAAAGGGAGAAAACTTCAGGAAAGGGAGTGCAAATTTTGGAATGTATGTATAACCTCCAGCTGTTTTTAACTTGTTACTGTCAGCATCCACTAATCACTGGAGGCAGAGGATGAGGAGAGTTGTTGTTCAGCAACATTTTATTTATTATTTTGTTTATTTTTAATGATATAAATAAACACCCCTTTAGGACTGCAATTTGAGCAGGAAACCTGCCGAAAGGGTTAACCTTAAAATGTCTATCGCTGGAAATCCAGCTCTAATACACTATCAGATTCTTTCTGGCTTTTTTTCAGACATTGAGTTCACCTAAGTGAAAGTTAGTGCATCACTGCTCCCAAGCCAAACTTTGTTACTCAGGCAACTGCCTTTTCTCTGTGTAAGGAGCAGAGAAACATCCTTCTGGGTCCCCTGGTTACAGTGAAGCAGCTTGTTGAGGAACATCAACACAGGAAGGCCTGCTCTGTCAGAGGAAGGCAGGGCTGTCTGTATGTACAGGAGGGGGCAGAGTCTAGTTACATTCCACCCTGACCCATTTTAACATCCCTCCCTCACCTCCAAGGAGACAGGCAGAGCACCACTTCTAATTCCTCCACACCCCACGGGAAGGGGGAGGGAGAGCTCAGGGCAGAGTTGGCAAGGGCGGAATAAGGCATGTGTTCTATCTCTCATGCAGGGAGCAACAGGCTGGAGCAAAGTGTCATGCCAATTCCCTACCACTGGATCTTTAATGAGAACTTACTAAGCCAAAATCAACTAATCATTCACTTTAATGACTTTCTTAGCTGCTTATTAGAAAAAACAAATCATAGATAGATGATGTTTTTTTGCCATGGAGTATGATTTCTAATTATTGTGAAATAGACACTGCTGGGAAAATATGCTTTGCTTAAAGAGATACCTCCGCTCCTTTATAGAAACAATTACTGACTGAAACACTGCAGCTTTAATTTGGCAGCCTAAAGGCTCTCACTTTAAATAGGAGGGAACTTATTAGCTTAAAGGGATCCGGTCGGGGGAAAAAAACTTCTGAAAATAAAGAAGCATATTTAGCTGCTGCTAAATGAATCTGTTTCTTGTAAGTAGAAACGGCTGCACATTTCCTGGGACCTTGTTTACTTCCTTTTAGAATCCATCAGTCTCCTCAATATTTAGGGACCTTGCAGGGGGGCTTCAGCTGGGTGAAACTATTGAAATACCCATGCAAACATGGACATGGGAATATAAAAAAAGGGAAATTGTGTGATCAATGGAGTTTTCCTAAAATGAGACGGAGCATACGCCTATGATGTACCTCCTTTTGCTATTACATAATATGTGTGTGTATATATATAAAACAAAAGCTAATGTGTTTGGAATTTCTTTTAGCTCCTGAATTCCTCACACTGCTGTAATACAAAACAGGGTACCAAATAGCACTGAAGCAGCAAGCTCTTTGCACAGCAAGAGCACATGGATTAACCAGGCAAGCATCAGCCTCCCTCCCCCTCTTTAAACAGTCACATGAGATGAACACCTGTTTGTGCTGTCTCAGGGAGGGTTGATAAATGGGTGCTGAATGGTGAGGGTCTCCTCTGCCTCCTTTCTCTACCCCCACCCTATCACCATCCTCCCCCCAGAAGACAAGCATCCCTGAGGAAAGGTGTTCACGTTTCAGGTTTGGGGGAGGACAGACAGTGCTACACACACTGGACTTTTTTTTCATCTGGGAGCCGCACCTTGCTCTTTGCTGATACCTTTTTTATGCTCAGTCGTGTTTAGTAATTTATAGCAGGAAGGTCAGGGGAAAGAAAGAGAAGTTAGGCAAGAGGAGGAGTATCAGTCAAAAGCTGGGAACAGTGAACTTTGTAACTATAACTTGCAGAACTATAACTCCTAGCACGCCCCATCAGATTTCTGGCTGGATGATACTGGTAGCTGATGGTCTTCAGCTGTTACATAGTCAAGGCTGTCATTAACTAGGTGTAATGTACACTACCAAATATGATAATTTTTTTAAAGCAGAGCCAAAATGAAAGAGAATACAAAATCCGTGAAGGCAAAGAGTAGAGGGGACCACTAGAAACCAGGCATAACAACTGGTTGTAAAATGTTACAAAAATAGTATGGGTTGTATCAGATCCCTATGGTTGCCAACTCACTCCTTTAATACTGGCAACATATTGCATCCACATCCTGCATGGCTTGATAAAATCAGTTCAGTCTGCAGCATGCATCTAAATTAATTGCTAAGTAGAACTGCAGGATGTGGCTTCAGCATGTGTCTGGTAGTGAAGGGGTGATGTGGTAACCTTAGATTCAAGGTGAATAAAATATAATGGGAATTATAGGGAAAAGTATTAAACTCCATGCTAATGCTTATAACGAATTGAATTCTGAAAAACAGTTTTTCCTTTTATTTTAGCAAAATCACATTGGTTAATGGGAAACGTTGCCATAGGACCTGCTAGCTTTGCCCTTGGCATTACATCTTCTAATACCATTCTCTGATTTCAGTGGCTGGCTATGTGCAAACTGTCATATGATGTGTTTATGGAAACCTTTCCACATGGCTTTAAATTCCACGCCCATGAAATAAATGTAGTTTCTTGGCCCAGCTTTATCACCTTTATTTTACTGTCGTTAATGTAAAAAAGGATGCTGTAAGGGGCAGATAAAAACTGACAACTCTGTCCCTCCAGACCAAGTCAGCATGTTCTTGGCCTATCACCATGTATAGGGCCCACCAACATGTCTACCCAGCCAATATCTTACTCAATATCAGGCAAATATAATCAGTGCATTGATGGGGTTCTCATTAATGGGCCTACATAAAAGTATGATCAGATGGGACCAAATTGGGCCCAGATCGGCAGATATGGCAGTGTTTGTCCATCTTTACATAAAATAACGAGTCATAACTTTGCATTATTTTATTCAAATTCTTGGGGTCAGATTTAAGCCAATTTTTAGCCAATTTAGACTTAGCATCTTATATGTCCGTGTATGGGGCCTGCTCATGACGTTCATAGACTTCATGTGTCATCATTTTATTATTTGTCCCATACATTTGTGGCACTGTTTTTATTTTCATAAAACAAGTTTTAGACACTGGCAGAATAGGCTTGTAAAAATCTGGCTGTAGAGTATAATTAGCTTGATCTGTGTAGACACATGGGTAGTGCATCTACACAATGGATACTATAATTTAGGATTGTCTTTTAAAGAGGATTTGTACCAATTTCATGTTAATAGTAATTTCTGGGAAGTTGGGTGACATATGACTGCTTCATATATGCTCCTTTTGAGACTGGAATGCAAAGTCATTAGGATATCTGTGCATGTGGTACCATTTCGGTATATAGGACCCTAACTACAGGTATAAGATCCATTATCTGAAAACCCGTTATCTAGAAAGATCCAAATAACGAGAAGGCCATCTCCCACAGTATGAATCAAGTGCTTAACATTTTTTGAAAAATTATTTCCTTTCTCTCTGTAATAATAAAACAGTGCCTTTACATTTCCCAACTAGAATATAATGAATCCTTATTGGAGGTCCTACTGGGTTAAGTTAATTTTTAATGTTTTTTTATTAGCAGACTTAGGAGATCCAAATTACGGAAAGACCTCTTATGCAGAAAACCCAAGGTCCTAAACATTCTTGAAAACAATTACCTGTACTGACATTTGTAGTAACTACTCATCAATACCTGAGTATGATCTAAGGCTTGCATTGCATTTTCAAATACTAGTTGCTGGCTTTGAGGTACTCATAGGTATTCCACTGTAATCAATGAAAATTAACCTACACTATTAAGAAACCTTGATCTAAACGGCTTAAACCAAATATATTATAAAGCAAACAACAACAACAGAAAAATACTAGAAAGTCCTTTTAAATGCAATTCTGTCTGAGATACATTTCCCCTCATTAAAGGGACACTAAATCCAACTATAAAACTGTCCCTCTGCTCCCCCTACTTCTCTGTAGAAGTTAAGAAAAAACATAATAACATATGGAAATCAATTCACTGACCAAAACTTTATTACAGATGCAATGAGAATGCTGATTCCCAGCACTATGTCACCCATCTTGCTCTTATCTTACATACAGAGATTATTGTGCCATTTTGGGGTCATTATATTACACTGAAAGGGAAAGACAGTAAAGCGGAACAACGGCAATGACATTGCTGGTGCCACAATAATGGCTGCACGTCCAAAATATTGCTGTGCAGTAAAATGCCTCTGTAATGCCATATCATATGGGCCAGGTAATATACACCAATTCCCAGGATTCTAGCTACTGTTCCTTGTTACATGGGCTGCATCACAGTTGTAGCACTGGGAATACTGCATGGCACACTGTGAATGCATATGGTGCTGTGTGAAAATCTCTTCCCTGGCCTTAGGCTAGTGCCTAATGCAATGTTATCGCCCTGTTGAAATACAAAGGCCAAGAACTAGTCCCTACGCCCGCGGGCGTAATATAATGACCCCAAAATGGCACAATAATCTTATTTATTGTCCTGCCTCCATCTGGAATTGTTGTGTCACCTTGGGTGCACATGCTACTGATTTCAGCAAAGAAAAGCAAAGAGTTTCTGGTGCGTGTTTGCGCCCAAGCCGACACAATGGTTCCGGGTGCAGGAACTTAATGGCAAAGGGATAAGGTTATCGGGTCAATTGAAAATTTAGGGACACATCTAGAAATTCCAACTAGAATGGCTGCACTGATTGCAATTTAATATCTTACAAGCAGGTCAGAAGGCAAAGGGCATGTAAACAAGAAAAGAGCAGGTAAATGTGACATGTAACAGTCCTGAAGGGAACGGGGTGCAAGGCCACAACAAGAAAATCTATATTACATGCACTGTATTTCTTATAAGAGGGCCAGTACAATCATGGACTGGTAAAAAAAAGAGTAATCTAGCCATGATGCATTTTGATGGCTCTGTAGGCTTCTTTAGGGCCCCGGACACACATGCAGACCACTGCGTAAATACGCTAAGCGATTTCAAGCTTAGGCAATGGCACACTAGGTTAGCGTATTTACTCGGTGGCCGGCTTTTATAAAAACCGTGCCGCGTTTCGGCCCTGGAAACTGCATGTGTGTCCATAATCTTATGCATTTTGTGGAAAGAATGATAACTTCAATGGAGGAACTGGAGCTAACTATTGCAATGCAAAGCCATGCCATGCATGTCAAATCAATTAATAAAGGGACCCAAAATAGTAGACTATACTTAGTGAAGGCCACATAAGATCTGTGTAGGGTCCCATACACCATTAAGAAGAAATTCCACAATGTTAAAGGGTCAAGAAGCATATTTACAAGATTTTAATTGACTAGTTTTGTTAGAACTAAATATATTGTTCAATTTCTGCAGTAAAAATGGTCTATAACCATATCTATGCTGCTAAATAATATAGGATGATTAATTATGTGATATTGAACAATTTTGAAATGTGATATTATGTGATATTGAACCATTTTATCAAAAGTCAGAGTGAATAGGGCTGCAAAGTAGGGCAGGGAGTGCCAGATGCAAAACACCAGTTTGATGTCATGTCTACCCTAAGATGTCTCCTAGTTAGACAAGTAATTAAATGTTGTGTTTTTGTCAAATATATTTATAGAACCAAACACAAATATTATTGATGATTGAAGTGGCAAGGGGCTGCAAAACAGGAGAGAGAGGGCCACATGCCCCAAAACACCAAAAACACTGAGTTTGACATTTCTTTCAGTTACAAATATGCCCAAAAAACTTTGCCTGTGAATTTGGCGCTTCAAATTCATTTTCAGGGAACAAAGAAAGTTGCCTCATTTGTGAATAAATAAAGGAGAGATAGGAATCAATGCAAGCGTACATTTTCAACTGTGTTGTTTTGATGAGATATAAGGGAAAGCTATCTCCATATTATCATATCTATTATCTTAAAGTGGCTAAACAGCAAACAACGTATTCAGCGTCTAGTACTGTTCATTGCTTCACTGAATAGAGAATAGTATATATAGATAGACCTCACCAGAACAAACCACTTTATTTGACATAGTTAAGCCAGGGCCACCATGGACTGCTGTGTTTGCTTGCAAGTGTCTCTGGGAGACTGGCTGGTGTGGCAGCTAGTAAGTTCCTGCCTAAGGGCAGGGCGTATTTATAAAGGCACTATGGGACTATGCTTTGGTCGGCAGTTTTAGGGTGTGGGTGGCCCTCAGGTGTCTATATAATAGATTACATTTTCTGTAATAAAAAATCTCCACAGCCGCCAGACACTTGGGGGTTATTTAGTAAAGTCAAAATGCCCAAAACTCTAATTTTTTGGGGGTTTTTTAACTTTAAAATCTGAATTTTTTGTGAAAAAAAAAACCTTGAATTTTTTGCTATTAATTATACCCCCAAGGATTGTAAAAAGTCAGAATCTGAAAATTCGGCATCTCAGACCTGCCGAGGTTGTATATAGGGTTGCCACCTGGCCGGTAAAAATGATGTTTCATGCCAATGTTATTAATAGGAAAAAAATGGCAAGAATATGGGAAGGCCGATATTTTTTTTCATAAAAGGTGGTAACCCTAGTTGTATATACTGTAAGTCAATGGGAGAAGTCTTGAAGATATCCTGATCTGCACTGGGTTTCGAAGATTTCATGGTTTTCTGGCAAAAATCCGAGTTTTCCGGTGGAAAATCCGAAACATTTGTACGATTCAAATTTACCTACGATTTTAAATTTTTTTCCTGCAGTGGAATTTTTCTGGAAAATGTATTGATAAATAAGGGGAAATAACCTATGTGGATTTGGTCAGAGTTTTTAAATAACCCCCATGCTATATAAGTGAAGCTGGGGGTGAGGGGTATGAAGCACATAGTAGTCTGTTGCGCAGCAGAAGTGATGTCACACATAACTAGAAATTATGTTATCATCATCATCATTTATTTATATAGCGCTGTCAAGATACGCAGTGCTATGTCATGCAAAGTCATATCTCATGTTATTTCCTCTAGCTGGGGATGCACATAGGTTTGGTGCCTAGGGTGGCATTGGACCTAAGTATAGCTCTGTCTAAGGGCCATGGCACACAGGCTAACGCAGGTGACAGATCTGCCATAAAAGACTTTCCACTAGTCCAATGAGTAAAAAATGGATACATTTACTCGGTGGCCGGCTTTTATAAAAACCGTGCCGCGTTTCGGCCCTGGAAACTGCATGTGTGTCCATAATCTTATGCATTTTGTGGAAAGAATGATAACTTCAATGGAGGAACTGGAGCTAACTATTGCAATGCAAAGCCATGCCATGCATGTCAAATCAATTAATAAAGGGACCCAAAATAGTAGACTATACTTAGTGAAGGCCACATAAGATCTGTGTAGGGTCCCATACACCATTAAGAAGAAATTCCACAATGTTAAAGGGTCAAGAAGCATATTTACAAGATTTTAATTGACTAGTTTTGTTAGAACTAAATATATTGTTCAATTTCTGCAGTAAAAATGGTCTATAACCATATCTATGCTGCTAAATAATATAGGATGATTAATTATGTGATATTGAACAATTTTGAAATGTGATATTATGTGATATTGAACCATTTTATCAAAAGTCAGAGTGAATAGGGCTGCAAAGTAGGGCAGGGAGTGCCAGATGCAAAACACCAGTTTGATGTCATGTCTACCCTAAGATGTCTCCTAGTTAGACAAGTAATTAAATGTTGTGTTTTTGTCAAATATATTTATAGAACCAAACACAAATATTATTGATGATTGAAGTGGCAAGGGGCTGCAAAACAGGAGAGAGAGGGCCACATGCCCCAAAACACCAAAAACACTGAGTTTGACATTTCTTTCAGTTACAAATATGCCCAAAAAACTTTGCCTGTGAATTTGGCGCTTCAAATTCATTTTCAGGGAACAAAGAAAGTTGCCTCATTTGTGAATAAATAAAGGAGAGATAGGAATCAATGCAAGCGTACATTTTCAACTGTGTTGTTTTGATGAGATATAAGGGAAAGCTATCTCCATATTATCATATCTATTATCTTAAAGTGGCTAAACAGCAAACAACGTATTCAGCGTCTAGTACTGTTCATTGCTTCACTGAATAGAGAATAGTATATATAGATAGACCTCACCAGAACAAACCACTTTATTTGACATAGTTAAGCCAGGGCCACCATGGACTGCTGTGTTTGCTTGCAAGTGTCTCTGGGAGACTGGCTGGTGTGGCAGCTAGTAAGTTCCTGCCTAAGGGCAGGGCGTATTTATAAAGGCACTATGGGACTATGCTTTGGTCGGCAGTTTTAGGGTGTGGGTGGCCCTCAGGTGTCTATATAATAGATTACATTTTCTGTAATAAAAAATCTCCACAGCCGCCAGACACTTGGGGGTTATTTAGTAAAGTCAAAATGCCCAAAACTCTAATTTTTTGGGGGTTTTTTAACTTTAAAATCTGAATTTTTTGTGAAAAAAAAAACCTTGAATTTTTTGCTATTAATTATACCCCCAAGGATTGTAAAAAGTCAGAATCTGAAAATTCGGCATCTCAGACCTGCCGAGGTTGTATATAGGGTTGCCACCTGGCCGGTAAAAATGATGTTTCATGCCAATGTTATTAATAGGAAAAAAATGGCAAGAATATGGGAAGGCCGATATTTTTTTTCATAAAAGGTGGTAACCCTAGTTGTATATACTGTAAGTCAATGGGAGAAGTCTTGAAGATATCCTGATCTGCACTGGGTTTCGAAGATTTCATGGTTTTCTGGCAAAAATCCGAGTTTTCCGGTGGAAAATCCGAAACATTTGTACGATTCAAATTTACCTACGATTTTAAATTTTTTTCCTGCAGTGGAATTTTTCTGGAAAATGTATTGATAAATAAGGGGAAATAACCTATGTGGATTTGGTCAGAGTTTTTAAATAACCCCCATGCTATATAAGTGAAGCTGGGGGTGAGGGGTATGAAGCACATAGTAGTCTGTTGCGCAGCAGAAGTGATGTCACACATAACTAGAAATTATGTTATCATCATCATCATTTATTTATATAGCGCTGTCAAGATACGCAGTGCTATGTCATGCAAAGTCATATCTCATGTTATTTCCTCTAGCTGGGGATGCACATAGGTTTGGTGCCTAGGGTGGCATTGGACCTAAGTATAGCTCTGTCTAAGGGCCATGGCACACAGGCTAACGCAGGTGACAGATCTGCCATAAAAGACTTTCCACTAGTCCAATGAGTAAAAAATGGATACATTTTCTCTACTATGGGCTACACATGACCCCCAAAGTTTGTTAATCCATCTTAACCACAAAAAATTCATTCATTCTTCATTCTCATTTTCCTGTGATTAATCTGGATTGCTGTGAGTAGTAATTTTTACTTGCGGCGATTGTAATGTTAAGGGAAAGTCTTTTTAAGGAAATTTGTGAACATTTAACCATATGCAACACATCTCCCCCTGTGCATTGGCCCTAAAGATGCTCAATGGTTATTTCCATCTACTTTCATTTGGTAGGTTAGTAGGTAGCTGGTTTGGTCCATGAATTGCTTTTTTTTTTTTTTATAAATTCTTTATTTACGTATTTCGCAAAATATCAAAAGTACAATAGCATGAGAATCCTGCAATCAAAAAATTCAAGAATAAGATAAGATACAGTGCTTGAACATGGGGCATCTCAAGACAAAAATTATCAAAAGACACCAGCAGATTACATAACACGTAGGCGTACTTTGCGAATAAGAAATTGCTAAATAAAGAGAAAAAGAAAAAAAAAACAAAAAAAACACAGAAAATCAAACTATGTTGGGCACATCTACAATCCAGGAGATAGCAGCAAAACGGTGGGTGGAGAAGTAAACACAGAAAGGATAGAGTGGGAAGCACCATACATCAACTGAGTACCGTGATCCTATATCAGTGACATATCAATTGGATGCCAGGGGTCTCAAGGAAGCGATAAGCATACAGTGGCCGTATCAAGAAGTAAGAGTCCGGTATTCTTGCGATTCAGTAAACTGGCATGAATTGCTTTTTAACATTTAGTATGGTCTTCAGACGAACACTCATGGTTCTTTAATGACTGCTGCAAGGCTTTTTTTTTAATGACAGATGTGTATATAGTATTCATTTAGTTCCTTTGGGATTTTATTTTGAACTGACATTTAGGCTCCACTCACCAACCTTTTGTCAGACTTTAAATATGTATCCAGGCATGAAGGAACTGGAAAGTTGAATGGAACAAATCTTTCAGAAAAGTTTATGATACATGTATATTATGCTATGAGACAGAACACATTCTCAGCATATGTTGTATTCACTGGATTTAGTTGAACATCATAGTGAGCAATGATTTTGAACTTATAGGTTTATTCCTTATTCGGGAGCTAATCAGCATTAGTGACCGATTGCAAGCCATGCTAGAGGCCCCAGCTTAGCTCACCGATACCCATTATCTCACTCACATTGCATGGGTAGCCTACAGTATATGATTAAATTATTTGAATGCAGCCCCAACTCAGTTAGTTTGGCCAGAGACCAGTGAGTGTTTCACTGGCCTCCATCTGCCAACCAGATTTACCATGCTGAACAAACAGCCGTGGTAGCATCACAATTCACAACTATTCTAGGTCCCTACACACTGACCCATCTTGAGGTTTTACATACAGTAATAGGTAGATCTAGTTTCCCATTGTAGGGACCCGAAGGGTTAATTCCCTACAGAGAGCCACATGGCTGAGCTATGGGGTTTCCCAGGGGCTGGGGCCAGAGCATTGTGGGTGCAGCATGGCAGATACAGGATTTTACCACAAGGTGTCGCTGCTGCACCACTTTACTATAAAAGGGAGAGCCATGTGCAAAGACAGCCATTACAGATTTCTGCTGTCTTACTGCTGGATGTTACTTTTTGGAGGAGAGAATGAATTCAGCAGCAAAGTTGTAGAGGCAGGAGTTCCAAAACTGAATGTGGAAATGCTCACACTATAGACAGTGCTGGGAGCTACAGTTTAGCTATGGATTCATCAAAGCTGCATTTCTTGGATAAAGAATCTCATCGCTGTGGATGCCTGTTTCCACTCTGTGTGAGCCTGCCAGCTCTGTGTGTGAGCCCTCAGGTGAGTCTGCCTGGGGAGAGTAGAGGAAAGGGAAAGGATCCAGCAGGGTTTCTATTGTGTCACAGGCTGTTTGTGTGCCTGCCAGGTGGGAGCCAGTCCTTGTCCATCGGGAAAGGTACTTGGGAAAGTAGCACTACCTGGACCATTTGTGCTCTTGTTGGAAAAAGGGACAGATACTCTTTGTCACCAAAGAAGTAGTGCAGGACTTTGCCTGGTAGGGAATTGCCAGGATAGGACTGGCACAGGTTTACCAGGGTAGTGGGTCATGCTTTTAAATGCATATTTGTACCTTTACAGTTTATTTCCCTTTTAATCTGCACTTCCTTGTATAAAGTTGATATTTTTATAAAGCAAGTGTGTGTTGAATGTTTTCCTAATGGGGCCACCCGCAGGTGTATTCATGGATCCCATTAGGTGGAGGCACTGCCAGAGAACAGTTTTCCCAGTACCCTTTCACCTAGCAAAGGGGACTCAGGGCCTGCTTCGATAAAAAATGAATTGATGTATAACCTTTGGCACAGGGTGGTGGCCAAAAAGGGGTTACACCATTATGAAAGGCCAGTTTCTTTCATAAATGCCCTTGACTAGTGGCACACTTTTCTAAAACGTTTGGGACAGCTTCAGGTTGCATGTAATAGATAGATCTAGTTTCTCAATTATTAAGGTCAGATTACCTTTTATAAGTCTTTTGGCTAGGATCACAATTTAAAAAAAAATTTAGGACAGCCCTGTGGAAAACCCTGACCCACACATCACTACCATGTGCAAATCACAAGTTGGCCATAACATGCTTCTGAAAGCAGTGTAACCTTTTCCACTAGAGGCCATGTGTGTCATAGCCTTTATGGAGATACAAACTACTTTTTTTAAGAAACCAGTCACATTCATGAGTACCGTCCTGAATGTGACTTAATGCTTGTATAAAGTATTTTGTAGTGCTATAGCATCATTAATCTTTAAAGGGGTTGTTTTAGTATGATGTAGAGAGTCATATTCTGAGATAATATGAAATTGGTTCTCATGTTTTTTTAGCTGAGTTATTTAAATTTTTATTCAGCAGCTCTCTAGTTTGAAATTCAGCAATCTGATGGCTAGGTTCCAAATTATCCTAGTAATGCACTGATTTGAATAAGAGACTGGAATATGAATAGGAGAGGAACTGAATAGAAAGATGATTAATCAAAAGTAGCACTAGCCATAAATGTGTAGCCTTACTACATTTTCAAATGGTGTCTGTGATTCCCATTTGAAAGCTGGAAAGAGTCAGAAGAAGAAGGCAAATAATTAAAAAAAATTAAGAAATGAAGACCAATTGAAAAGTTGCTTAGAACTGGCCATTTTTGTAACATCACCTTTAAAGATCATCTTTATTTTATAAAGATTCTTAACATCATCGAAAGGACAGGTCTTGCTCTAATATGTATGAACATGTTATAGCTGTATTGGCACATATATCCTGGAGCTATGTGGCGCATGACTCAATGCCCATATTTGATTAAAGGGATACTGTCATGGGAAAACATGTTTTTTTCAAAATGAATTAGTTAATAGTGCTGCTCCAGCAGAATTCTGCACTGAAATCCATTTCTCAAAAGAGCAAACAGATTTTTTTATATTCAATTTTGAAATCTGACATGGGGCTAGACATATTGTCAATTTCCCAGCTGCCCCAAGTCATGTGACTTGTGCTCTGATAAACTTCAATCACACTTTATTGCTGTACTGCAAGTTGGAGTGATATCACCCCCTCCCTTTTTCCCCCCAGCAGCCAAACAAAAGAACAATGGGAAGGTAACCAGATAGCAGCTCCCTAACACAAGATAACAGCTGCCTGGTAGATCTAAGAACAACACTCAATAGTAAAAACCCATGTCTCACTGAGACACATTCAGTTACATTGAGAAGGAAAAACAGCAGCCTGCCAGAAAGCATTTCTCTCCTAAGGTGCAGGCACAAGTCACATGACCAGGGGCAGCTGGGAAATTGACAAAATGTCTAGCCCCATGTCATATTTCAAAATTGAATATAAAAAAATGCTGTTTGCTCTTTTGAGAAATGGATGTCAGTGCAGAATTCTGCTGGAGTAGCACTATTAACTGATGCGTTTTGAAAAAAACATTTTTTCCGATGACAGGATCCCTTTAAATCAAAGCATTCCAGGAAAAGCTCCCATACAGAGAGATATTAATGGCAAGACTAAAATAATTTTCACAATTTTGTCTAATTTTATTCATGGACAGCAAGTATATGTTTCATAGACATATGTAAAAGGAGTCTATGCATATATATATATATGCCATTTATGCAGGTGGATTGTACACTGTAGTTGCTGTATTGCAATATTATTATCCCCCAGCAGGTGTCTCTAGAGCTTACAATTTGGAATGCAGATTTTTTTCAATTTTTGTCTGTGTAAAATGTTGGTAATTTAAAGGAGAACTAAAGCTGGCCATAGATGCAAAGATCCGATCGTTCGAATCCTCGAACGCTTAGGCTTCACCATCTCCTGACCTGCCACTAACCATACAGATCAGCCGATGTTCTGCCCCTGACAGCAATCGTACGAAAGTTATATCTGACAAAGCTAGTGACAGTCTTCCACTGAAAATCATACTATCGGCAATACATGCAGAGATATTATCGGCAGCCGACATAATTCTTTTAACCTGTCTGATCGACCAAACGACCGATCTCCGCAAGACGAAAAATGTCGGGACTCTCCACACACGGTCTGAAACATGATCAGATCTTTGCGTCTATGGCCAGCTTAAAGCCTAACTAAAGAAGTAGGCTAGAAATGTTGTTCATTTTGTTTTCAGCTTCTTTACCAGCCCAAGGCAACCACATCCCTTTAGCAGGGAAGATCTGTGCCTCCGAAGATGCCCAATGACTCCTCATCTTCTTTTCTGCTGATTCACTGCTCTCACTTACTGAGCATAGAGACCCACTTACAATATACAGTACACATAGAATATAAATGTCACAATATAAGGCTGATTAGTAATTAATACCGATAATTACTACATGACAGCACATAAACCAGTACAACTGGCATCAGAATTTAATAATCAGCCTTGTAGCATCAGCTTATATTACCGGACAACCTCCTTTGCTGCTTGATAATTTGTGACGACCCCTAAACTTAGCTTCTCAGCTGCTGTTCAGAGCCCACTGAGCATGTGAGTGTCACAGACACTTTCCAAGATGGTGACCCCCTGTGACAAGTTTGAAGTCCTTGATCATTGCTGCTATTGAGATGCTCCTGTTTGTGAAAATGTCTGTATGCAGTATATCAACATTTCTTATTTTTCCTACTTATATTTAGTAGAAACAAAAAGGAATTTTTTCGTATAAAAGAAACATGATTTTTTTTCCGTACTATTTAAAACTTTTTCCTAAGTCAAACTTTTTTTTAATCATAATTTTTTAGGTGGCTGGGCATTTATTAATGGTTATTCCTCCAGCCTTTAAAGGGATCCTGTCATCAGAAAACATGTTTTTTTCAAAATGCATCAGTTAATAGTGCTACTCCAGCAGAATTCTGCACTGAAATCCATTTCTCAAAAGAGCAAACAGATTTTTTTATATTCAATTTTGAAATCTGACATGGGGCTAGACATTTTGTCAATTTCCCAGCTGCCCCAGTCATGCGACTTGTGCCTGCACTCTAGGAGAGAAATGCTTTCTGGCAGGCTGCTGTTTTTCCTTCTCTATGTAACTGAATGTGTCTCAGTGGGACCTGGATTTTTACTATTGAGTGCTGTTCTAAGATCTACCAGGCAGCTGTTATCTTGTGTTAGGGAGCTGCTATCTGGTTACCTTCCCATTGTTCTTTTGTTTGGCTGCTGGGGGGAAAAAGGGAGGGGGTTGATATCACTCTAACTTGCAGTACAGCAGTAAAGAGTGATTGAAGTTTATCAGAGCACAAGTCACATGACTTGGGGCAGCTGGGAAATTGACAATATGTCAAGCCCCATGTCAGATTTCAAAATTGAATATAAAAAAAACTGTTTGCTCTTTTGAGAAATGGATTTCAGTGCAGAATTCTGCTGAAGCAGCACTATTAACTGATTCATTTTGAAATTTTTTTTTTCCCATGACAGTATCCCTTTAAAGCCTAAAAGCATTTGCTTCCTGGATATGGCCATCCTACAATACAGATTTGTATTAAAGGAGCTGTTCACTTTTGAGTTACATTTTAGTATGATGTAGAGAGTGATATTCTGACACAATTTGCAATTGAGTTTCATTTTTTATTATTTGTGGTTTTTGAGTTATTTAGCTTTTTATTCAGCAGCTCTCCAGTTTGCAATTTCAGCAATCCAGTTGCTAGATTCCAAATTACCCTAGCAACCATGCATTGATTTAGATAAGAGACTAAATATATGAGTATATGAGTATATGAGAATATATGAGAATATGAGTAGGAAAGGGCCTGAATAAAAAGATGAGTAATAAAAAGATGCGGTAACAATACATTTGTAGCCTTACAGAGCAGTTGGTCTTTAGATGGGGTCAGTGACCCCCATTTGAAAGCTTGAAAGAGTCAGAAGACGAAGGCAAATAATTAAAAACTATAAAAAAAAGAAGGCCAATTCCAAATGGCTTAGAATTGTCCATTCTATAATATACTAAGTTAACTTAAAGGTGAACCTCCCCTTTAAGAAATTTCTTCAAATCACTATTGAAGCAAATTGTTAACACCTTTGAAAAGCTGCATTTAGCACGAAAAAAAGTCAGTATCGGGCAGTAAAAAAAAAGATATTTTAACAGGTTAAAGGAACTGAAAAGCATGCAGCTGTGGTCTATTTAACAAATTCGAGCATGCAACCTGACATTGGGATTTAGTGCTGCACCACCTTGGTGTATGTCAATTTTTGTTCAGTGATGCACTGGATTCTGGATTTCTGCCAGCAAATATTTTTGGCCCCTAATAAATCAGATGACAGAACTGAGGTGGGAAAGAATTTCCATTTATGATTCTGCTCATGTTTACAAATACCCATGACTGGAAACTATTATAGAGCATGGATGTCAGACTTCTAGCCTCTAGTTCTAGTCACATTCACTATATTCCTGGTCAGTCCACAACATCCAGAGATGCTGGGAATTGCAATTCACAACAGCCTGGTAATTATTTTGGGCTTAAGTGCTGTGAAAGTTAAGACCTTACACTAGAAGGTCAGTCTGCGGTGTCTTGGTGATTCCTTTGAATGACATGTAGAGGTCAGAGCACAACAGCAATAAAACCTTTCCTCCTATGTAACATTATTTTATAGTGATGGGGAAGATATACAAACTGTATTGCTGCAATTAATATAGAAGTAGCTAATGTAATCATCCAAGAAAGCAAAATATACACATGCATAGAATAACATATGGCAACTGTTTGACTTAAGATCTGTCTTTCTGAAACTTCTGCACATAAATACTCTTTATATAGAGTAAGCTCTGTGGAATGAATGGGTCAAAGATACTGGCAAACCCCTGGGATACATAAAATGATGCAGAATTACCTAGAGACCAAAGCAGCATTGTCCGTCACATGCACATCAATGACATGATGGGCTGTGCCAGCTGCTGCCTTGCATCATTACATTTAATAGGCTGCTGCCTGTAAATAGATATGCCATTCTGACAGCAATGCACTCAGAAGAAGGATAGCTTTACCAACAGGTTTTCGGAGTAATGCTGAAACAGTCATCTTGATGGCAGGAATATCTGTGCTAAGGATGAATGGAATG
Organism: Xenopus laevis; assembly: GCF_017654675.1. Classification (NCBI taxonomy): domain Eukaryota; kingdom Metazoa; phylum Chordata; class Amphibia; order Anura; family Pipidae; genus Xenopus; species Xenopus laevis. The sequence continues at coordinate 93,737,521 of NC_054381.1, read as the reverse complement.
CAGTTGATGCTCAGTAGCATTTCTGATCCTTCTATTGTTAGGCCAGTTGATGCTTGACTGCAAACAGAAAGCAGAAATACAAGATGCCTCAGTAAGACCACTGCAGAGCTATGAAACTAATTAAAACATTTCCATTGTAAACGAATAACATATGAAAATGTTCCACCCCACGAAACCCCTTATTATCAATATCAAACTATGAATTATTAATAGCATTACACTGCACAATATAATAGGGATGTAGCAGTAAAAATATCTAAGAATAATACGTTTGTCTGTTTGTATGAGCTGGACCCTAACTTGCAGCACTTGTTTCCCATAGGAAGAAAAGTCAGACAGACGGGCACCATTAGGTATATGTGTCAGGTGGGCTCTTACAGACGAGGGTTTTTAGCTGTGCTCTCCTAAGTTCCGGTTTTATGCGTTCAGCCGCAGGGGAGCGCAGGAGTACACTGAATTCTTTTCAATGGGGCTGTACTCACACAGACACATGTAAGCACTGAAGGCAGGAAAAATGCAACATGCTGTGTCCCAACCTGCGTTCGGCGCTTACATGCATCTGTGTGAGTACAGCCCCATTGAAAATAATTCAGTGCGTCTACTCCTGCGCTCCCCTGCGGCTGAACACATGAAACCAGAATACAGGGGATCGCAGGTAAAAACGCTTGTCTGTAAGAGCCCTATTGGATTTTCACAGGGAATATTCAGGACAAGACAGTATACTTTCTCATTTTACATGTACATTTTTATACATTTCCTTGTATACCTTGTGGGAGGGGGATGTTAGTATGGGAGGTGGTTATAAAGGGAGAGGGTAAAGGGGAGAAAGAAAGAAGGCACTTCAATTCTGACTTAATGCTATGTTTAACTCTGCGTTGTCCCACTTCAACTTGTTTATGTTGCTCCTGGTGATGGCAGCATTTGCCTGCATAATTTCAAGATTTGTGCCTGTCTCCATACCTTCCATAAGGCTGTATTTTTAGTTCTCCTAAAGGAGGAAAAGAGTTAATGTATGCAAACCCTGAACATCAGGCGGGTTATTTACTAAAATCTGAATTTATCTCATAATTTAAATAAAAAAAGCTCGACCAAACTCCCATCCCTGATTTTGACCTATTTACTGTATTAATAAAAGAACTCAAATGAAATGGATTGAGGGGAAAAAAAACTATAAAATCGAGGGAAAACCTGGATCCTACAATTTTTTCAGACTTATTTTCCCCAAATCGCTAAATTATTTTTTATTATTTTTTTTTGTCCAAAAACCCTGAATTTATTTGATTATCGGTTTAAACCCAGAGCAGACATCTTGACTTATACATGACCTTGACAGGTCTGAGATGGCGGATTGTCGGATCCAGGCTTTTTGCAGCATAAGTGTATAATAAATCTCTAAAAGTTCAATTTTTTTTTCCATGAAAAATCTGAGTTTTTATCCCAAAAAGCCTGTCCAAAAAAATGGAGGTTTAGTAAATAACCCCCTAGGTCTCAGTAGACCCCAAACTAAAGAGAAGGTCCTTGTGAATAAGGGGACTAGCCAGTGTGTGTTATTTCCTAATGAGTATCTTGACTTAGAGCTCCACCAAGCAGTGTGTGTTTGTGTGTGGTTAAAATACTGGTCCAATAACATCAACAAACTTTATCTTTCACTTTCTCTATCTCTAACACTGATAAAAGTACTTTGCACAGAGTAAAGGTCAGGAATGGGTTTACATGATCTTAGTTTAGTCAGATACTGCTCTTTTTATTTTTACTGTCACTGCTGTTAGGGTTGTGTCACACTAGGCATTTTCTCCACCAGTGTAAATGTCCCTGGGAGGAAACTCTACTGTAGCTGCCCTGATATTAGTGTACACTGTACGCTGTTAGTGCACACACGAGGCTGATTTCGGCACAAAATACAAAGTGCATTTTTTCCGACAAAATCCATCGGTTGGATGCCGTACCTGTCAGTACAAGTGGTTCACCTTTGAGTTAACTTTTACATTGTTATAGTACAGCCAATTCTAAGCAATCAGTTGTCATTATTTATTTTTTTTAGAGTTTTTAAATTATTTGCCTTCTTATTCTGGCTCTTTCCAGCTTTCAAATTGAGGTCACTGACCCCTGACCCATCTAAAAAACAAATGATCTGTAAGGCTACAAATGTATTGTTATTGTTACTTTTTATTATCTTTCTATTCAGACCCTCTCCTATTCATATTCCAGTCTCTTATTCAAATCAATGCATGGTTGCTAGGATAATATGCACCCTAGCAACCAGATTGCTGAAATTTGCAAACCGCAGAATAAAAAGCTAAATAACTCAAAAACCACAAGTAATATAAAATGAAAAACAGTTGCATCATACTAAAGGTCAATTCAAAGGTGAACAACCCCTTTAACATCAGGGCAAGCGGTGAGTTTTCCTCCCAGCGTATTTATGCGGATGGAGGAAACCCATTTTGCACGTTAACCAGAAACTCGTCTATAATAAAGGCCCATCATTTATTGTAATGCCAGTTCTTGCAGATCTTTTGGCAATAGGGATATATACAAATGTCCCTCTGTAGCAGTCTCAGGTCATGTAAAAGTGAGGGCCTTTGTGAAAACTTTATCAATGAACTGTTCTTTAATATGTGAAACCGATGTGTAAATAGGTTGAGCTGAGGAACTCTAACAGCTACATGTAAACATATGAGTCATTCCCAGATAATGTGAATTGTAAATAGCAGGTATTTCACAAGCCACTCCTTTGCCTTGGGTGCCATTGAACTGCATCCTTGCACTTTATTGCTACAGAACATTATTATTTCCATACTTCTGATACCTCCTCTCTTGCTACAGAACAGTATTATTTCCATGCTTCTAATACCTCCTCTCTTGCTACAGAACATTATTATTTCCATGCTTCTGATTTCTCCTCTATTGCCACAGAACATGTCATAGATGGACCCCTCAAAGTGGACCCAGGAACCTTTTTGCCCTTTGCCCATAAAACTGTGTACATGACTGACAAGTACTGCTGGGGTGCCAGCACCTTTCTTCTTCCTAAGTGGAGCCCCTCCTATTCATCTAGCTGACCTACTCCATTTTCTCACCAGCTAAGGTGATCTCAGCAGAAGCTGTTCTAACACTAGCTGGCCAATGTACAATGATGTTGAACAGGTCCGCCATCAGGGGGCCACAGAGAGGAGAACTGTACTGTGTCTGCTGGCTTTTACAGCTTTAAGGGGGGGGGGCTGGTCACCATTTTTGTTTACTTGAAGGGGACCCAGGCCACCAATACATTTTTTTAACTTGTAGGAGGGGGGCTGACTACCAATGGATTTTCATAATTTGGGTGGGAGAAGGTGATTTTACTGTTTTAGCACTGATGTCTGTGAGGCCTTTTTACTGTGGTGTGGCTGGGATCTACGGTGGGGCTTTGGGTGGGCGGGGACCAGAAGGCCCAGAAAATTTAGTTGTACAGAGACCTGTGATTTCTTATAGCGGCCCTGATGTTGTACATTAAGACTTTTCTTAGGTATTGGTCCTCAGCCATCATCCATTCCCACTTTGGCTCGCCTAATCATTTCCTTATATGAACTTCCAGTGAAATCCTCATCTTCCAGATTGACACCATAGGACGCATTCTACTAGAACTTTCCACTGGGGGACTCCCTGACCCATGGTGCCATCTAGAGACTGGAGTGGGCAACTTATATACCCGTGTGTGGGGTCCTCCAATGAGCTTCCCTGATCGATATCTGGATTAAAGTCGGCCAGCTGTTGATTGGGCAGGGGTAAAAATCCTTTCAGATCGCGGACCGCATCTGTTCGTTGATGCGGTCTTGCGATCCAACCACCCATATGATCCAATTATTGGGCCCTATGGCCCACGATCAGATCAGCCTGATATCAGTTGGGGATGATAGAGATCAAAACATATTATGAAATCAAAAACAGAAGTTAATAAAAGCTTTATTTTGTTATTTTAACTTTCACATACCGTACCACAAAGACCAGGAGGGCCCACCAAGTCAGGCTCTGAAATTGACAAGACCAGTACTGATTGTGGACAGTTATACAAATCAAAAAAATGTTTGCCTGATTAGTTGAAAATAAAGTCATGATAGACAAATGTGGCATGATCTATATATATCAATTGGTTGTTGATCTTATTTAAGTTACCATGGATTCAGTTTCAGAGCATAAATAATGGGAATAGAGAAAACTAGAGGTTGGAAAACTGAAAGCATTTCGAAGGTAGCCATCCCAGTCCCCAAACATAAAAATAGTCCTTCCATGGTGATCAATTTATAGTATTTGTTTCCCCTTGGGGATCAGATTCATGCTTCATTATGTTTTATAGATGTTTTATACACAGTAGAATAGGTCATTATGCACATTTGTTAAATATAAATCCTGGCTGTATTATCCTATTATTACACAAATCGTCTACTTCATATATAATGTTGGCATGTAAATTTCAAGTGATTATATTATACGTGAAGTTAAGAATAATAAAACATTTTGTTAGATTTTGAACATTTTTAATACTGAGATACTCTATTTTTATTTTATGATGTTCTATTGCTTATAGAGCAGTGAAAATGCAGAGCATCCTTTCATTTTTTAAATAAAACATTGATTCATCATGTTTATTGTCATCCAAGATTGCAATTTCAGTACAGGTATGGTACCTGTTATCCAGAATGCTTTGGACCTAGGGTTCTCCGGATAACAGTTCTTTCTGTAATTTGGATCTCCATACCTTTAGTCTACTAAAAAATCATTGAAATATTCATTTTAATCTGAGGATTTTTCTGCCTCCAATAAGGATTAATTATATCTTAGTTGGGATAAAATACAAGGCACAATATTATTATTACAGAGAACATGAGAATTATTTGCTTATAATAGAGTTATGGGTGATGGCCTTCCCATCATTCGGATGAATGGATAACTGGTTTCCAGATAACAGGTTTCCAGATAACGGATTCCATACCTGTACTAGTAATGCCTTTTTAGATCAGCTTATTAAGTAATGTTATTGCAAGTAGTTTTTAGGCCCAAATACAAAATTTACATTTTATTGATAGTATCTCTAGGATGTTTAAAGGATGAGTTTTACTCATCCTTTAAACAGCTGTTAATATATAATGACTGCAAAACGTCTAAATGTTTTGCCTAATTCTAAGTGTAGCATATGCTTCATCATACAAGTGCACCAATAAATATTTCAGCTCTACCAACCAACATTCTACATATTTTATGCTCTCTGTTTTTATGAATAAGGGAGCATAATGCTTTGTATTGTTTTGTCTTGTGTTAACCACACACAAAGTTACATTATACCATTGAGACATTGTCACAGCAAACATATCATCTCAGAGCAGAAAAAGTTTGGCAGATATTTGCTTGAGGGAATTCTCTATTGCTGAGAGCAGGATACTGGGAACAAACACATACAGCATGTTGTGAGTTACACACTGAACAGCATTTTAAGGGCTAATTCATAACTGTTAAGCAATGGGTGTTCGGCCATTATTTTTGTAGTAGATATGTGGAGTTGATGGTGATGCAAGTGAACATTTGAATGATAGCTGTTGTTTAGGTAATTATTCAGATCCTGGGAAATTTGGCCACACATAAATTTGGAGCCCTTAGTAGGTGACGTTCAACAGGTTAAAAATGATGTTAAAAAAGTAGTGCAGGGTTAGCTGCATATTTCATGGACAGCCTATTTATAATGCAAATATTTTACTATAAACCTACACTTAAAGGGTTGTTCACCTTTTAAAGTTAAACGTTTGCAATTGTTTTTCATTTTATAATACTTGTGGTTTTTGAATTAATCATCTTTCTATTCAGCAAAGAGGGCCGGATTTTATGTCTGGGCGCTCATCGGCTGGCATCATGCACTGCCCCACCTGTTCCCCTGCCCCCTAATGTCTAATCAAATTCCCAGCACTAATGTTTTATTTGTTCTAAATACATTGTAGTTTATATTACTGTGTCCCTGTTTACTGCATATACTTTTAATACTGTAGAAATCAGCTCAATCCAGTACAAAGTCATGGATACAATTCTGAGGCACAGTTTATCTGTATTACATGATTATTATATTATTAGTTTGTACTGGTTTCTGAACCACCAACAATCATTCAGTATGCATGAAGCAGGTAATACGCTAAGCACTAAAGGTAGGCTAGCCTTGTATAAATGGCACAGACTGCATATAGGCTTATAGATTAAACAAGATAGAGCATTTCTCTAATATTGCAAAGAATTAACTTGAGGGTTGTGAAACACGGGCAGATTAGGGGAGGCAACTTTTGAAAATGAAGCGCCGCGTGTGCTTTAGCGCAGTTGACTTTTCATTATAGTGGACGGGAAGACACGCAAAGGCAGTTCCGGGAGATTGTCGCCCAGAAGAAGAGGTGATTAGTTGCCAGGTGACTAAATCTCCCCGAATCTGCCCGTGTGTCACAAGCCTTAAGGGCCATGTTGAAACAGACCTCTGAAAACTTTTTATATACATTTAGGCATCCGATCATCACACATTTAGAAAACCTTTTTACTTGGAGTATTTCTCTCATTTGTATGCACTGCCATTATGTTGGCCTGACTGCCCAAAGACTTACCAGCTTACTTAGCCAACTTGTGATGTGAACCACACATCACATGGGTTCCCCCAGGGGTGCCGGGTCTGCTTCCCCTCCAATTATGACACTGTTTCTATAGCATTCACTCACCTTATAGTAAGGCAAACAGGCCCAATACCCAAGGTTTTTGGTAGGATACAATTGCAGGCGTATTTAAGGAATCCAGAGTTCACAGAATAAATCTTATTTTTAGCATTCCACACCTTCCACAAGATTCATTTTCTGTACATATCTATGTGTAGGGGCTATATTATTTATGGGGTTGCTATATTATTTTCACAAGTTAAAAATGTTTGCCTTTTTAAATTACTACAGTATAGTAGTTCAGTATTTCCATTTGGCCAGGTCTTTAGGCCATCAAATGTCTTTGTTTTTGTTGCCAAATCTGTAATAATGAATAATGAATGTAATAATAAACTATGAAAGTGAGTATTCTTTAGTGGATCTGAGCCAATAACAAGAGAAATGTTCTTGAGTACTCTTCCCTTGGCTATGTAAACATCATTTGACTTTATTATTACTTGTAAAATGATAAAATATAAAGGAGACGTTTTATTAGCAATAATAATGAAATTAACCATGATTATGAGATCCGGTTTCATGATCAGAGGCTAAATTGAAACAAATTGCTTAGGGTGACTCCTCTTGCATGTGATAACTTTGGCAAGGATTCTGTGATGGTATTTTCACAAAAGTAAAAATACACCTCCCTCATAAATATAGCTTAACTTGTGTTTATTTATCAATAAATTCTAGATACAAATCCTTATTACAATACATCTACTAATCATACATACAGTTAGCACTGCTTCTTTTTATAATGGTGATTTTTTCCAATGAAGTGTTGGGTAAAAAATTATATCACAGCCCTGAATTCACTAAGCCTTAAAGGAGAACTAAACCCTAAAAAGGAATATGGCTAAAACTGCCATATTTTATATACTGAACTTATTGCATCAGTGTTAGCTCCTCTATAGCAGCAATGATCCAAAACTTCAAACTTGTCACAGGGGGTCACCATTTTGGAAAGTGTCTGCGACATTCACATGCTCGTGCCTCTCCTACATACCCCTAGTTCTGTCCCTGCAGCAGACCATGTCTCATCTTATCTGTAGCAAAAAAGAATTAAAGAGACATATACCTTACCTAATATTGACTCTTCCCCTCTAGATCCTAAGCATCCCAAGGTCAGTTATAGATGCATATCTATATATAAATATACAGTATATTGGCAGTATTATACTGTTAGCTTATATGGAGTTGTTTAAATATTTTTCTCTAGAAATGTTTTTAATGTCTTCAACAAAGATTACATAAAACCAAGAACAGATGGTCAAATGTATACAGAGCAGGTAGAATTTGCATTGGAATATATCCTTGCATGAATTAAGCCTATGGCCCTGAAGGATTTGAAAAAAATTATATTTTGCAGTGTTACTTTAAGGGGGTTATTTATCAAAGGTCGAATTTTAGAGCATTTTGAGCTTTTTTAAACCTCAAACTCACAACTTAAATGGCTTCGAATTTAAGAAAAAACTTGAATGTAAAAAACTTACTTCAGCGTAGTCGGGGTGAAAAACTCAAATACTTGAATTGAAAAATTTGAACATCATGAAGGCTATAACATCTTCTAATGGTAAAAGGGACCTCTGCCATTGACTGCTACATGACCTCAACAGGTTATAGATGGTGCACTTTTATATTCGTGCTATTTCCAGATTTGGGGTATAATAAATCTCGAAAATTTCGAGTTTTTTGTTTAACCAGAAAAATAAATTTTTGATCAAAAAATAACCTTGAAAACTCGAATTTTGATAAATAACTATTAGCGTCAGACTAGGCTGGCAGAATACTGGGATAGAACTTGGTGGGCTCTGGCCCTCTACTGTAGAACTGTGGGCCAGCTCCCCAGCCCACTCACCCAGCTCTCCATTGTGGCCTCAAGCAGGAACCAAAAAATGGAAATATTTTAAAGTAATGCAAATATAATTTAGTGTTGTGCTGCATTGGTAAAACTACTGCGTTCGCTTTAGAAACACAACTATACTGTAGTTTATACAAACAAGCTGCTGTGTAGCCATGGGGACAGCCATTCAAAGCTGAAAAAGGAGAAAAGACACAGGATACACTGCAGATAACAGACAAGCCATGTGGTACAATGGGATTGAAAGTATCTGTTATCTACTGTGTATCCTGTGCTTGAATGGCTGCCCCCATGGCTACACAAAAACTTGTTTATATAAACTATAGTTGTGTTTCTGAATCAAACACACAGCTTTTACCAGTGCAGGGCAACACTACATTATATTGTCATTCCTTTAAAATACTTTCATTTTTGGGGTTACTGCTAATGGTTTGTGCTATGCAGTGCACATGGTGGGTGTGTCGTCATTTGGGTTAATGTTTGAAGGAGCTCCAAACTGGAGTATGGGGGGGGGGCTGTAGGGGCCCTGAGGTGGCAGACCTGGTGTGCCCCGGACACCCCAATGTGGAAAGAAAAGTGAAGACCTACTACAGACACCTCTCTTATTAATTAATGCTCCCTTAAGTTCTGGTTTGGGAAGATAACTTGGAAGCAGGGTGTGCCTTTTAATAGTTCTTAACTATAGCATTAGCTTTCCGAGACAATAAGCAGTGTACAGGTCTAGGGCACTATAACTGCTGCCGTGTGAAACACATCTAACAGACGTGAATGTAGCAGGCTAATAAAGTGCAGTGGGACAGAGGATATTTTTATCACTGTCAAGCTGTAGAATACCACTATTATCTATTATTTTGTATATGCTATTATTTATATAGATTTAATAATCTGGTGTGAATGGTGATTTTTAAGGAAGCAGCCCCTCTTCTTTCCAATAGTGGAGTGGAGTGGTATTGGTATAAGATAATTATACCTCTTTCTTTATAATAATCTGGATGTTTGAGCTCCCCCTAGTGGTTTGAGTTGACTTTTGCAGGTAATAGTGTAGTTTTTTTTTTAAACTGTCATGTAGAAGATCATTTAAAGATTAAAGGAAACACACAATGATCACTATCATGTGTTGTTGCATTCAGCTGCTTGGAAGACCTGAAAGAGAAATGTACAATAGTGGGCGGTTGAATGATGGCTAATTATAAGGTGCATAGGTGACTAATCCCTTTTATTGCCTTGTAAATCCACTAATGACGATCAGTTTCAGGTTTTTCTTTTCTAGGTCTGCAGTATAATATTGTTTGAGTTGCAATGGCTATGGGAACAGGATTTACTTTTTTTTTAACAATTTGTGTTTTATATACCCCCTCTTATTATTATGATGGCTAATTATAGAAGGTCAAAGCTACTTCCTTCCATCTACTGTAAACTAAGGTTAGGGACAGATGTGGCGGATCTCAGCCACTCTCCCGCTACTCCTTCACTGTTCCATGTGCCTGCACCCAGATACATTGCAGAAAAGTGAGAGTTTACATTTCATGCCAAAATCCACCGCTTTTGCCTGCGGTAGAGTGGAGGCAATGTATCCAGGCGCGGACACATGGAACAGCGGTAGAGCAGTGAGGAAGTGGGTTCTCAGCCTTCTCTTCTCCGTTGCTATACAAACCAGGGATGGACAACCTGCAAACCTCCAGCTGTTTCTAAAATTCAACTCCCAGCATACACTGACAGCAATATCTTGCCAAGGGAGCACCCATGACCTTGCCATTAGAAGGTATTCTTTCAGAATCTGAACAAATAAGAATATGTTTCATGGTTCTCTACAGCAAAATCATTTTAACGACCCCCCTAAAATTTCGGAATATAAATTTTCTATATTGAAACTGCTTAAAGGAGACGGAAAGGCTAAAATGAAGTAAGCTTTATCAGAAAGGTTTAGATAAATACACCAGTAAACCCTCAAAGTAATGCTGTTCTGAGTCATCTGTCTAAAGAAACACCACATTTCTTTCCTTCTATTGTGTACACATGGGCTTCTGTATCAGACTTCATGTTTTTAGCATAAACCTTCAGGGCTGGGGTTCGAGAATGCTCAGTTTGCTCCTCTCTCCCTCTTCCCCTCGCTTTTCCCTCCTCCCCTACTTACTGTAATCTGATCTCAGAGCTATGAGCAGGGAGAGACTCAGGCAGGAAGTGATGCCACACCAAACTAATATGGCAGCTGCTATCCTTAGCAAACAGAGAGAGCTTCTAGAACTGTTTACTCAGGCATGGTAAAGCATTCTGCAGAATAAATACACTTATAGCTTACACTATTGTGACTAATATATTGGCAATAAACTGCTTCTGTAGCTTTCCTTCTCCTTTAAAAGTCAGTGCCCCACAGAGGTCCCCTATACCTCATTTCCCCTCCCCGCAGTCACAGGATCTGTAGTACACTGAATTGTTCAGCCACAGTAAGGGGCTCTTCACAGAGCTTACAGTTTATAATTGGAAATAAATAACATGGCATTAAGGAGGTGCAATGCCTTAAATAAAACACAACCTCAATTAGGAGGTCTGTGGCTGACAAAAGGATTTCCAGGTATGGCTATTTGGCTAAATTCTTCAACTGACCTGGCAGCACCCTATTGGTACCTAGGGTTATTCGACCCTCCAGGCTGCCCTGAGGAGGCCTTCACAATGCTGCCCCTTCATCTCTAGGCCTACAGAGGTACAATTGTGCTTTTTACATTAAAAGACCAGAATTTCCAAAAATAAATATCTGTACTTAATGTTACCAGACATGGATATTTGCACCCCTGGTACTGCTACCTGGATAGGAGGGCCAGTGACTGCATCTATTATCAATTCCTTATTTGGCCCTATGTTTCCTACACAGACACAGGCTCATGAAATACTGCCTTAGTTTCCAGAAGGGTATTCCTACACTGATCAATTCACATTCCCTGGTCCCTGTTTTATTAGGAATTTAATATCTGTGCAAGTGCTTATATCTTCAAAAGAGGGAGTTTTTAGAAACAATGTTATGATCATAAAATTGGCAAGCCACCACACCACATGAATGCCTTGGTGAGAAGATGATACATGGCTATTTTTTCATTGTTCAGGGTGCTTTACTCATTACCAGCCCCAGAGTAAAGTGAGTAAAGTAGGCTAATAAAATAACACTGTATGAAACAGGATCCCTGTACACCCTTGAGCAGGATGTCATGTCTACTGATCTGAACTCTGATTTGGCTAAGTGGAACATTGTATATGCTACTATGACTGGGGCCCTGGCAGACAGAACGTTTTGTCACCAACACAGGCAACAGAATATCCAAAGATTCCTTCCAGTCCTGCAATCATAGAAATCGCAGGTGAGAATTGCTATTTACATTCAGATAACTTGCAGTCTGCCATTACCCTTAAAGGGGACCTGTCTCCCAGACATAAAAAACTGTATAATAAAAGTCAATTTCAACTTGAACATGAAACCCAAATTGTTATTTTTTTTTGTTAAAACATTCACATCTTTTATAACAGTATTAAAAAATCATAGTTGTTAATCATATATTGCATAGAGGGGAGGCAGGCAATCACTTTCACCTCCTCACATTTCCTCACCCTCCTCACTGTCTAATTGTGTACCCAGTGCACGGGCATGGGCATCAGGTCCTCCTTTTTGGCACATAAACAAGATTTTGGGAGGATGCAAAGCTTGCCTAATAAAATATTGCCTACCTGCTTGCTGTGATTGTGAATTCCAATAATAAAGGAAAAAAAAATATTTAAATTATTGATATAGTTTAATTAAAATGTATTTTGCTTGACTAATACAATAGAACATAAGTTGGCTGTTAAGGGCATTTACAACTTCTTTCCTGTGCCATGAGTTTTGTATTGTGTTCCACCTCATGCAAACACAGTGGGGCAAATTTACTAAAGGGCGTACGTAATTTCAGGACTTTGCAGATTTACTAACGGGCGCTGGCGTAAATTCGCTAGCGAAGGAATTCGAATCTAGCGCTACTTCGCACTCTAATGCCAGGTGAATTTTCTCTCTGGTGAATGGACATAACTACGCAAATTCACTAAGATGCGGATTTTAATGAACGTTACCTCTTGCGCCAGACTTGCCTTCATCCCAAAAAACGCTGGCGACTTTTCAGTTTTTCAGGATGATAGGCTGCAAAAGATCGTAAATTTTTTTTAGGGTACCCGGCTTCCCCCCTACATTTCCTAACATGTGGCACACAAACTATACACTGGGCACATGTGTAGGGCATTATAACAACTCTATTTTATTTTATTAAGGTTACCTGGGCTTGTGTAGTGTAATGTATTTGCTGTAACATATACGTCCATTGAAATTTAATTAGCCAACGCTAGTGTAACTTCGCTTTGCTTGCCGAATTAATGTTAGCAAAACTTTGCCTTCGTTCGGTGCCCTGGACACAACTTCGCATTTTAATGAGTTAGCGTTGTCCTGGCGAATTTTCACCTGGCGAAGTGTGGCGTTGTGAGCAGAATTTCCGGATGTTAGTGAATTTGCCCCAGTGTTCTCTAAAGAGACTGTACAGAGGGGATATCAATGCTAAATGCAGATTAGATTGGGTATATTTCGGTCGCTCAGTCTCTTTATGTGCTCCGTGTGCTGTGAGTAATAAAGCTCTCTCTTTTAAAGAATTATTGGAAACCGGTTTATTTGAAGAAGTGTATGCTAGTAAGTTAGTAAACTGGTGTGTTTGATCTGCAAGCAAAACACCTGCATCTTGTCTTGCTGCTTGCAAATGTGCAAACCAACATCTGTTCTGGTCATTTTCAGGTCAAAGTCATTCCCAGCTATGGATGCGAGATGATGTTTTCTATTAAAAAGATATCATTCTGCCTTCTTTACAGCACAGTTATCAAGATGTATTTTGACATGGTTCATGATTTTTCCACCAGGTAGGTTTAGTTTCATTTCACATTTCCACTGAGAGCGGTAGAACATTATTCCATGTGTTTGGCCTAAAGAACAAAATGCAGCTTGTTCTGCTGAGACAAGATGGAGAAATGGCTATAACTGATGAGAAAGTTATGAGGCAGACAATAGATGAGGAAGTTACTCAAAGAGACATATTCATCATCTGAATAGGAAGCTACTTTCCTGCAAGTTATGTTTGGGATTATAAATTCAGTTTACAACTGATATTTAGGAGTTTATATTTTATGCTGTGTAAAACAATATTTGCCAAAAAAAAAAAAAGCTGTGTAAAAAAAAAAAAAAAAGCTGTGCGAATTTATCAAGGTGTGTTTATTTTATGCCATGCGAACACCAGATTTACCACTGTTACCACCATTTTAACGGCAAAGCCTGTCGCGTAAATGCGCTACTGCGCATGTGTGCACGCCATTTCAGTTTCACACGCACTGAGCCAGCGCCGTGGCCCGCCAGGTTGCCTAGGGCACCTGGCCGGGTTGGCCTGGCTCTGCGTACCTCCCAATTATAAATGTTACAGTTGGTACACATTGGCATTATAAATTATGTTAGGCAGTTTATGGAACAGCATCACTCACAAGATGTTGATGTATTCATCAAAACATTGTCTTTTATGCTTTTAGTACAGGAATGGGACCTTTTATCCAGAATTCCCGGGACCTGGGGTTTTTCAGATAAGGGATCTTTCTGTAAATTGGATCAACATACTTTAAATCAACTAAAAAATCATGTAAACATTAAATTTAACCCAACAGTACTGTTTTGCCTCCAGTAAGGGTTAATAATATCTTAGTTGGGATCAAGTACGAAGTACTGTTTTATTATTATAGAGAAAAGTAAATCATTTTTCAAAATTTCACTTATTTGTCTAAAATGGAGTCTATGGGAGATGGCCATCCTGTAATTCAGAGCTTTCTGGAAAAAAGGTTTCTGGATAATGGATCCCATACCTGGAGCATGTTTACTAATGACAGTCACCTGATAATTGCTTGCCATAAGCAGTTTTGGGCAGTTCAAGGAGTGATTTTGGCAAACTGATTACTGCCTATAATCTCGCCATGTGCAATAGCCCTAAGAGAGGAAAATACTCTGAAATGAAAATGCAATATTCTGCAGTAAGTCATTGCTCTATAAGAATGCTCACCCAATGACAAAGGGAAATGCCTAAAACATTATATTGTGTGTTAAGTCTCTGAGTCTCTCACTTCTTCAACGTGTCAGACTGGAAAAAGTAAATCCAGTATTACTCCCTGTGTATTATACAATAGCTCTCATCCCTCTTTAAAACTTTATTGCCTCCAATTTCCATTCCCTGAAAGAAAAAACAAACGCAGATCTCCAGAATGTACTGTCATAAAGTGGTTTCCCTCTAACCACAGACACAACTAGCTACATTAATGACATGAAAATAATCTCTTGTAGGCTGCACCACCGTTATCGATAATAATAAATAACCCCAGGATCATTCAAATCTGCCAGATTTAATTTAACTGGAATTGTGTAGAAAGGAAAGGTTTCTTTACTTTCAACGTGTCATTGTCTTTTAATCTAGCCCATATATGGCTGCCTTTCTCTTTTGAAATCGGAACCCGGCCACCCAGGATTTTTTTGAAAATGACAAGATATTATTACATAACTGACATTTTGTGGTAACCCTGTGCATATAAAAGTCTATATAAAATGGAATCTCTTAAGAAATGTTCATGATTTGTTCTCACCCCCCTGTATTTAGAAACTTCCTGCATTTTGAAAAGACTGTATGTGAGTATGTGTGTGCATACCAGCACACGCCTCATTTCCTGGCCATTTCTCTCCAGAGCACACATTGCACTACCATTATAAAGCATATGTTGTTGTGAAAGGCATTTCAGAGCGTGTCCTATGAACAAAATGGGCAGGTATTGTCTTGAATTAGCTGGGATGCCTCCTAAGCCAACAGATGCACTGAGCATCAATACAAATTCTGTGTGTGCTGTGGAGCTATTTCTGCCATATGGCAGCCTACATGGAAAATCTCCTCCTCCGGGCTTGAGAAGACACAGGAGACAGTAACTAGGGGATTAACTAAAACAGATGCATAGAAGATGCTTGCAGAGTTTTCCACACAGACTGCTCTCCACTCCTAAAAATAAGGCCATGGAGTGGGCCAAACAAATTCCCATTGGAGTCTGGAGACCAAGTTGGAAACAAAAAATATCTGAAGGTGAAAGAAGAGTACGACTGATTGTATAGTAACCAATTACATTTTTCAATGTGCTATAATAATAATAATAATAATAATAATAATACCCTATCGAAATCAACTTTGCTGGCAGTGACTCACACTAATCAGAAGGCATTACAATTGTGGATGCCAAACCTTAAATGGGATTCTGTCATTATTTTTATGGTGTAGTTTTTATTTCTAAATCACACTGTTTACACTTCAAATAATTCACTCTACCATATAAAATGTAATTCCTGAACCAATAAATGTATTTATGTAAGGGCCCGAAGGCACAGTAGGAGTGCGGACCAAGGAGGAGGCAGGTAGTAGCCGAGTTCGTGGTAACAGAAGGATAAGGCAAGAGAATAGTCGAGGTTCAGGCAAAAGGTTCAATCCAGGCAGCAAAGGGTCAATCCGAATAACAGGCAAGGTAGGTACACAGGGAATCAGTCAATAATATCACACCCAGGAATTCACGAAGATAAACCTATACTTGGGCAAGGTCTGTAGTGTCCAGAGGGTTTAAATAGGCAGAATTGGCGCCAAAGTTTGGGCGCAATGATGTCATGACGCTGACGCCGGCGTCAAGACGCTGGCGTCAAGACGCTAGCGACAGGACGCTGACGCACGTTCTGACGCCGGCGACCATTCCGTCGCCGGCAACCAATCGGCGGGCGAGAAGACGCTGACGTCATCACGCTGCGACCGACGGGATCCACATGGGGAAACAAGGAGTCGCCATCTTGGACGCCGTGGCCATCTTGGGGGTGAGTAACTTCCATTTCCATTACAATTTGTTGTAATATTGGTGTTATGGCAGCCATCTCAGGTCATTTTGCCTTTGTCATGTGCTTTCAGAAAGAGCCATACTGCACTATGGAACTGCTTTCTGACAGGCTATTGTTTTTTCTACTCTATTTAACTGAAGGCGTCACAGTGGGACATTGATTTTTGCTATTGGGAGCTGTTGTTAGATCTACCAGGGAGTTGTTATCTTGTGTTAGGGAGCTGCTATCTGATTACCTTTCAATTGTTCTGATGTTAGGCTGTTGGGGTGGAAAGGGAGGGGGTGCTATCGCTCAAATTTGCAGTACAGCAGTAAAGAGTGACTGAAGTTTATCAGAGAAGTCACATGACTGGGGTCACCTAGGAAACTGACAATATGTCTAATCACATGTCAGATTTCAAAATTAAATTTAAAGAAATCAGTTTGCTCTTTTGAAAAATGGATTTCAGTGTAGAAGTCTGCTGGAGCAGCACTATTAACTGATATGAAATAAAACCCTTTAAAATGCAAATTTGTCAACCTGCCTATTTTTTGACTGGGGGTGGGGTTGGGAGGGAAAGGTGGAGCCAAGATGTACCAGGGTCACTTTGAGTCTGAAATGGCATCTCTTAAATGGTGGAATTTTCAGATTATACTGAAATGTGTAGAACATTGGCTTAGTGTGTTGCAGCACTGGGGTCCTACATTTGGTTTTAGTTTGGGCACTGTCAGCAAGCAGTTACTATATTAACCCCCTGTCTACATGGGTTTCCTCTCGGTACTCTAGTTCCGTCCCACAAACACATACAGGCTGATAACACTGACCCTAGGGTGTGTGAATGTGATAGGGGCTTTTTGATGTGAATGACGTATAACATCTGTAAAGCTCCATGTAAACGTGACTGTGCTATATAAATAACACATAATAATAAATGGCAGATGCTCAATAAACACTAATTTTGAGACAGTGCCTGTTAATAATGCTCAAAGCAGTCAAACCAGTTCTGACAATATGGAGCCAAAGATTTTGATAGATGTGCCAATTTCTAAAATGCTTCTGGCAGTCAGAAACATGTTAAATTGGATTCATATCTATATGCACTTTTACTAAAAATAAGAACAATAAAAAGGACTTGTGTTAAAAAAAATGTGTACTGCCTGTTCATTTAAAGGGCATGTAAAGGCAAAAAAAATGTGTACCATTTTTATAAGAAGCCTGACTGTATGCAGTTGAATTCTCCCTTCATTTACTTGCTCTTATAGAGGCAGAGGGGAAGTCAGGGGAGAGCAACAGAGAGGAGTGAGGAGAGAGAGTGGCAGAGAGGAGGGCAGGGGATGGAGTAGCAGAGGGAGGACAGGGGAGGATGGAAAGAGAGAGACAGAGGGGAGGGCAGGGGAGAGCAAAAGAGAGGAGTGAGGAGAGAGAGTGGCAGAAAGGAGGACAGGGGATGGAGTGGCAGAGGGAGGACAGGGGAGGATGGTAAGAGAGAGGCAGAGGGGAGGGCAGGGGAGAGCAACAGAGAGGAGGGAGGGGAGATTGACAGAGGGGAGAGTGGCAGAGGGGACCAAACATGAACTAAGGGTATGCATAACA
Source organism: Xenopus laevis (assembly GCF_017654675.1). Lineage (NCBI taxonomy): Eukaryota > Metazoa > Chordata > Amphibia > Anura > Pipidae > Xenopus > Xenopus laevis. Next base: position 93,719,448 of record NC_054381.1, on the reverse strand, counting down.
CCCTTTAACACCCTTTAACAGGTACCTGCCCAGTGCCCCTACATCTTTGTGCTCTAGGCAGGTGGCTCTTCTGCCTACCCCTAATTCTGGCCCTGTTCCCAGTTAAAATTTTCCTAAATCTGCCAGGATTTTTTTTGGTGGGGATCATGCTATCTCAGAAGTCACCTAGCTGTACATTATCCAGATTTAACTTAATGTACATAGGCTAAGATTGAAAATCAAGAAACCCTTTGCTTACAGATATGGATTTCTAAAGTGGATTCACTACCAGCTAGGGTTGCCACCTGTCCGGATTTCATCTGGACATCCTGGTTTTTGGAAGGGCTGTCCCGGTGAAAAGTGCTTGTCTGGCTTTCCAAATTAGGTAGTCTGGACAGAACAATCGCTGATCGCCTCATCATCAGTCCTGCCCGATGTCACTGACTGCCCTTCGACATCACTATCCCGCTCCCCCAACATCATCCACCCCTGCCCGTTTTCCACGACTGTATAAGGTGCCAACCCTACTACCAGCATTTCAAGCAGAATTGTGTTTGTAGCAGAAATAGGAAAAGGAACATTGCTCCTTCTACAAGATGGAGTTGAATGACACAAATTACAAGAATTACACACACAGCCACTGACTGGCATCTTATTTCCAAAGGGAAAGCTAGGTTTTATTAATTCTCCAGCACTGCTGTATGTGCTACACCTCAATTTCCAGTGTGAAAGCTGACTAAATTATAAAACCTTGCTGCATATAGAAATAAAGTACAAGTACAAACTGGCTTTGTTAGTTACATTGCATTGTTCATGGAATTTTACTAACAACGTTAAACTATACATACATTTTCTATGCACTGTTTTTTGTTCCTATTGACTCTGGATGGACTTTGAATGGACTTTGCAAACCCTATTGTAAAGTAAAACGTTGGAAATTCTGTTGGAAATCTAGTGACACAAATGGCAATGTTTTTTTCTTCACCCAACGTCATTGCCCCAAGTGCAATGGCACCAGATGCATCAAACAAACTCAATTGCTCGTGCATGTCTTTGCAAATCAAGTGGCAAATCCAGAAGAAATGAAGAATGGAGCACCGCAGCAGTGAACTTCGTTAAACGTGTCCAGCGTGGTATGCTGCGTGCATTATAACTTCACGTTTTTTAATGAAGCTCGGTGTTGTGCTGCTCCAGACTGTAGGGAAGAACACCAATCCCCCCCTTTTCTTTTAAACTTGAATTGCCCAAATAAAGAACTCGGAGGCTAACTTGTGGATGAAGGTCGGACACAGCTTTTATTAAACATGTTTTATATAAAGATCCTTGCACCTTTATAAACACATATTTGTTAAACCGACTTAACCCTTTATTCAACTCGAGAAAACACCAATGCCGGCCATTGCAAGAGCAATGGGCATGTGATAGCCATTATTTTTTAATAAAGTGGTAAGGCAAGGATCAAAACTTTTTTCGCTGTGACAATTTTTTAGCAGAATAGTAAAAAATGAAACATACATCAACAAAGTAAAAGAACTGCTTAGCATGTCTAAATGAAAAAAAACAAAAAAAAAACAAAGGGGGTGGGTGGGTGGGATGCTGCTGCTGATGAACCCCCTAATCTTACCCAGAAAACGCTCGTTGCATAGGGGAGGGAGGCAGGCAAAAGAGAATGCGCACTTGCGCGCAGCACTATTAGAAGAGGACGGCGCCAAGCGATGACGTCATCGCAGCGACGCGCAGGGGGGCAGGTAAGCGCTCCCTCACAGTCACGGCGCGCCTCGCTAGGCGCTGCGCCGCATTAGATTCTTCTGCTTTTGTTTCTGCTAGGGATGCACTGAATCCAGGATTCGGTTCGGTATGCTGCCAAGATTCTGCCCTTTTCAGCAGGATTCCGATCCTTGTGCCTGGCCGAACCGATCAGCGGTGAGTCAAAGCAGTGTTTATTAGTGTTTAACTATATGCAGCCCTATGATTGTGTGTGTTGCAGTTTACCCATGACCCTGCCTCTCCCTGCCCCTTAGTCATGCTCCTAGCTCTGCCTGTTTCAAAACATTTAGGGTGTCTACCAATGCTTTCCAGTGGCAAGTAAGTAAAATTAGGTTGAAAAGTCTGACAGCGGAGGTCTGGACTGTTACTATGATTAAAAGGGGACAAATCAGGATGACTCCCTTAGGGTGAGTTGATTTGTCTTCTGCTGTGTAGGCATGGGGCTGTCCATTCACATTAAACTAGGGCTAAATGGCACAGGTTACAATAAAAAGTAACAGATATTCTCTGTAGAATACAAAACTTTTAGTTCTTACACAGGAATCTAAACCCATTGTGTTATAAAGAGTTTATCTGCTATATAACCTGTGCCTTGTCTTCTTTCTCAGACTGAATAACTACCCCCATACCTACACAGCAGCTTGTTTATATAAACTATAGTAGCATTTCTGAAGCAAACATACCAGATTTACTTGTGCAGGGCAACAGTACAATATATTTCAATTACTATAAAACACTTTCTTTTTTTCAATACTGTTCCCTTAAACCCAATAAAATATTTTTTCCAGCAATTGGGATTCATGCAGCTTAATTCCCATAAAGTACAAGGTACTGTTTTATTATTACTGAGAAAAAGGAAATCATTAAAACACTTTTTAATTATTTCCTTAAAATAGACTCCATAGGATATGTCCTTCTTGTAATATGGAGCTTTCTAGATCCCACATAAACTGTTTGGTGTGTTACCCATTCACATATCTAGCTTGGGAACTAAATAAGATGTTTGTAATTCCTTTAGAACTGTGCCATGTGTTTTCTGTTAATGCTCAATAGGTTTATTTTATTTCTTATGTCATGAAAATAGTTAGTTTTATTTGGGGCTTAAACAGAGCTTTTTATATGCATCAGCTGGTAGTTCAATGGTTTCATTCTGAATATTCATTGACACAGTATAATGAATAGTAACATAGTAAGTTAGGTACCTGCTGCTGTATTTCCTCACCTGCTAAAAAGCCGTCCAACACTTTCTTGAAGCTGTTGTCTACCAGTACAACTGATTCCAAGAGAGAATTTTAAAACTTCACAGCTCTCATTTTAAAAAACGTTTCCAAATATTTAAATGGAACCTCCTTTCTTCTAAGCAGAATGGATGCCCTTGTGTCAGCTGGAAGGACCTACTGGTAAATAAACAGAGAGATTATTATATGATCCCATTATATTTTTCATATCACCCCATGAGAGCCTTTTCTCCAGCATAAACAACCTCAATTTGTCCAGTCTTTCATCATAACTGAGACTTTCCATACCCTATACCAGCTGAGTTGTCTTTCTTTGGACCCTCACTATTTCAATAATGTCTCATTTGAGCACTAGAGACCAAAACTGTATGGTATATTCTAGGGCTTTACCAGTGCTCTATACAGTGGAAGAATGACCCCCTCCTCCCGTGAATCTATGCCCCTTTTAATACAGCTCAAGACCTTTTTTATCCTTGATGCTGCTGACTGACATTGCTTGCTACAGTCAAGTAGCTTATTAAGAGAGGTGCAAAGCAAAGGGTTCTGAACAAGCAAAGGGGCACAATGGTAATGCAAAGTCTTTTGGGCAGAAGGTTGCGGTACAGGGCGTAAACAGAAAGCGAAGTCAGATCAGGCCGGGTCGGGGCAGGCAGAGTACAAGTGGAGTCAAACAGGCAAGGGTTAAACCAGGAGATCAATCAGAAGGGATAAAGGATAAGCGAAGTCGGTTACCAGGCAAGAGTCAGGATAGAGAAGTCAGAATCGTCCAAAAACAGGCAGGGGTCACAACAGGATATCAGATCACAGAATAACAGAAGCTATATAGCACAGAAGCACCAGGAACTCGCAATAAGATTACCTTTAACGGGCAAGGATTCACACACAGAAATGCCCTTAAATAGTCCTTGAATTTTGCCTTTAAATCTCACAGAGGCACGCTGCGTGCGCATCCTAAGGAACCGGCGCCTGAGGGGACACAAAGGAGCAGCATGGCGGGTGTCCCTGCCGCACCACTAGGCCACCAGGGAGGTGAGTTGTTACAATATGTTTGGTGGGCCCCTGTGGTGTTATTCTCTGGTGGGCCTCAGGTACCCCTCTCCCACACTGTGGAGGTGGAGGTAGCCAAGGGGATGCCACAGCATGCTGGGTTAATATGTGCAGTGCACTTGTGCCTACAGAATCATGCACTGATATGACATAATCTTGACTGAAAATTTGCATATGATTGCTTGTTGCTGCAACTCAGCCTTGCAGGAACAATTACACAGGAATTATGGAGAAAATGTCTGTATTCTGGGTGTAAAACATGACCAGGGGTGTAACTACATAGGAAGCATACGCTGCGGCTGCAGGTGCCCAGGAGGTATAGGGGCCCCATGAGGCCCTAATTGATATACAATTTAAATAAATATTGGCAAAAGAGGTCAACCTCTAGATATTTTGGAAGTCTGAGAAATAATTAGCTGGGAGACTCAGTAATATCTGGTTATACCAATGAACATGGCATCTGAATTTGCATTTTGCTCAATATACTTGGGTAAGCAAACAGCACTTGAGTATAAGAATACAGCTTATTTTAGGAATCACTGAGCTTCATGGTCAAATGGATAAACTATTTGGTGCACCAGCTCACTGCACAGGGCACATCATTTCTAATAATAAAGTAATTTTGCAACCCCTACAACAATTATCCTGTAAAGATCATTTACCTTAACCTGTTGTGCATTTGTGCCTCCTCGTGTTCATATGAGAGATTCATGTGCAGGGATTTGCACTAAATGCCAGCGCTGTGTGACACTAACAATAATAGTGGAACAAAACACTGCGCACTTTTTAAAGATCATTGAAACATATCACTACTGTATGCAGACTTACAGGTAACACCAACCTACTACCTACTCTTTTAATATATTTCTTTTTAGACTGTTAGGAGGCAATCAAAAGATAAAACATTGGAGGCCATCAATTCAATTCCTTTGGATGATGAAACATGGGCAATTTTTCAGTCACTACAAATCATCCCTCCCACAGGCAACAAAGTGCCCAAAATACATTGCAAGTGGCATGAATGGAAATAGCCACAGGTATGTGTCTCAGATTGCATAACTATGCAAAAATGCACCACCATCACCCTTATATTACATTCCCTCCTCCCTCCTGGACACTAAGGAACCACCTCCTACCAGGACCCACTATGGGGATTCCTTGTTCCACACTGACATCTATTGACTGAATTAAGCAATAACAATTAACCGTGTCTCACATACTATTCGATTAAAGGGATACTGTCATGGGAAAAAATTTTTTTCCAAAATGAATCAGTTAATAGTGCTGCTCCAGCAGAATTCTGCACTGAAATCCATTTCTCAAAAGAGCAAACTGATTTTTGTATATTCAATTTTGAAATCTGACATGGGGCTAGACATTTTGTCAATTTCCCAGCTGCCCCATGTCATGTGACTTGTGCTCTGATAAACTTCAATCACTCTTTACTGCTGTACTGCAAGTTGGAGTGATATCACCCTCTCCCTTTCCCCCCCCCCCCCCCCCAGCAGCCAAACAAAAGAACAATGGGAAGGTAACCAGATAGCAGCTCCCTAACACAAGATAACAGCTGCCTGGTAGATCTAAGAACAGCACTCAATAGTAAAAACCCATGTCCCACTGAGACACATTCAGTTACATTGAGAAGGAAAAAACAGCAGCCTGCCAGAAAGCATTTCTCTCCTAAAGTTCAGGCACAAGTCACATGACTGGGGGCAGCTGGGAAATTGACAAAATGTCTAGCCCCATGTCAGATTTTAAAATTGAATATAAAAAAATCTGTTTGCTCTTTTGAGAAATGGATTTCAGTGCAGAATTCTGCTGGAGTAGCACTATTAACTGATGCATTTAAAAAAAAACATGTTTTCCGATGACAGGATCCCTTTAACTACATTTATATGTCCCAATTGGTAACAAAAAACATGTTATTAACCTCTCATACTTTTAATATGTTACAGAATAGCTAATTCTAAGCAGCTTTTCAAATGACCTTTGTTTTTTCTTTTTTATGGGTTAAAAAAAAATGATTTGCCTTCTTCTTCTGACTCTTGTCAGCTTTCAAATGGGGGGTCACTGACCCCATCTAAAAAACAAATGCTCTGTAAGGCTACAAAATTATTAAAATTGCTTAAATTGTAACTGGAGAGCTATGTAGCACAGGCTTTTATAACCAAGCTTGGATTTGTGGAAAGGTTACAAAGGCCTGGGCCTAGGGTGGCAGGATTTTAGGGGAGGCATGCCGCCCTGCTGCATTCACATTGGTTCTGAAGCACTGGGGACACGCAAGAGATTCAATAGTTTCCCGCGTGCCAAATGCTATGGATCTGATGATGAACATCAAGGCAACCAGCAGTGGAAGGCCCAGAGGTGCCCACTATGTAAATCTGGCACTTTATATAATATCTTAGCATGCAAGTTCTGTTTTTGAAGTGGAATTTACAGCTGTAGATTTTCCTTTCCCTTCCAGTGTCTTAAACAAAATGAAGTGACCTGCAATTCAAGCGATGCTTTACTGAACACTAGAGGGCAGCAATGACTTACGGAAACTGAGTGGGAGGCAAACAATTTGCTTAATATCTACTACTGTGAAATCAGCATTGTATGCAGCAAGGCAAGTAGGGAATGGTTCTGCTCTTCGAATGCCTTCTAAGTCTGATTGTATCATGGAAGTTGAGAAGAGAGTATAAAATAAGGAATGTTTCCAACAAAGGCCTAAATGTAGTAAAGCTGTAGAGCTAATACGCAATATGAAACATGGAAACAATGAGCAGTGATATATGTATAATTATACTGTGTGTGTGTATATATATATATATATATATATATATATATATCTATATACACATGTTTATATATATATATATATATATATATATATATATATATATATGTAGTGATGGGCAAATTTATTCGCCAGGCGGCGATTTTGCGCGATTCGCCCCCAGCGAATAAATTCACGAAACGCCCGCGAAAATTCGCCCGAAATTTTTTTTAAGCAAAGCGAAATGACGCAAATTCGCCCATCACTGTATATGTATTAGATTGCAAAAGGGTCCGCACTCTGACTTTTCCTTGTTCTGGGTGCACGGTTAAACCCTATTCATATAATACATAGAAGAACCAACACTTCCAGTTTTGTGATTAAATGTTTCTTTTTAATTTTACTTCATGCTGCATCCAACGTTTCGGCCCCCTTTATCAAGGACCCAATGGGGACCGAAGCGTTTGATGCAGCATGAAGTAAAATAAAAAAGACACATTTAATCACAAAACTGGAAGTGCTGTTTCTTCTATGTATTATATATATATATATATATATATATATATATTTATACAATATACATATATAATTATACTACATGTATTATGTCATAAGTTATCGTACCTGTTTTTTTGTGGAAGTGGAATATATTGTCACGCTCTGAGTATGTTGGAGATTGGATCTAGCCCAATGATTTTTTTGAGGGTCTCTCAGAAGCAAGTTATTTTTTTGCATGACTCTATAGAGTAGGAAAGTACAAGTTATGTAGTGGCTTCACAAATGATTAATGGGAGCTGGAGAAAAGCTTTAGGGGGGAGACAACACACATTGGAATGAGTTTATAGTGATAGATGATATGGCAGCGTCAGCTAAATGATCCCAAGACTGTATAGGAAGATAGATGAAAGAGCACTTACTCCTTTTTGTGTACAAACTTTACCGAACTTCATAGAAAAAAAAGAGAGCGAGAGAGAGAATGGAATCTCTGTCACCAATTACAGTGAGAATTCAGTGTTTTGAATGGAAAAAGTAATGTTACTAAAATGTTACTAAAATCAGGAAGTTTTCAGATTCTAATTTTATTGTTTATTTGTCCCTTTAGTTTGGTAATTATTAAAAGAAATGTATTATTTACCATTGCTTATATCTTTATTATTAAAATTATTAATTAGCAATAGGTACCGCATCATATAACTATCATTGATTATTTTTTTAAAACAATAAAATAGCAAAGGTAACAACATGACCTATATTATTGTATTATTTTATTTCACTATAATCATTCATGTGCTGTATTATGGTACTGCATTTGAATTGAAAAGTATGCATTATACTACAGGTATGGGATCAGTTATCCAGAAACCCGTTATTCAGAAAACTCTGAATTACGGGATGGCCATCTCCCATACTCCTTTTTATACAAATAACTGAAATTTTTTAAAAACTATTTCCTTTTTCTCTGTAGTAATAAAACAGTACTTTGTATTTGACCCCAATGAAGATATAATTCATCCTTACTGGAGGCAAAACAGTACTGTTGGGTTTATTTAATGTTCAAAGTTTTAGTTGATTTAAAGTATGTTGATCCAATTTACAGAAAAATCTCTTATCTGGAAACCCCCCAGGTCCTGAGCATTCTTGATAACTGGTCCAATACCTATATTAAAAATAAAAAAGACAACGTTTTGATGAATAAATCAACATCTTGTGAGTGATGCTTTTCCATAAGCTGCCTAACATAATTTATAATGCCATTTCTATGCAAGCAGATTTCTCCACCCCTAGGCTCTCCATACCAGTGACCTCTGGCTTCCCTGATCTGTAATTTCAATGTAATAATAAAACAGTACTTTGTACTTGATCCCATCAAATATATAAGTAATCCTTACTGGAGGCAAAACAGTACTATTGGGTTTATTTAATGTTCAAGATTGGTAGCAGACTTAAGATATGGAGATCCAAATTATGGAAATACCCCTTATCCAGAAAACCCCAGGCCCCATGCATTCTACTTAACAGGTCCCATACTTGTATCAGGAACTCAGAGGTGACTTTTACCCCTAGCAGCCTATACACGACCGCCATCAGAAATCGCAGGGCCCCATACGACAAAATTTCCTGGGCCCCCTGGGCTGCACCCACCGCAAGCCCCACCTACAGGTCTGCCCTCCACCACACAGTAAAAAAAACAAAAAAAATATTGGTGGCTAGGGTTCCCACATGTTAATAAAAAATAAAAAGATATTGGTGGTCAGGGCCCCCCATAAAAAAACATTTGTGGCCAGGGCCCCCCCATTAAAAAATATTGGTGGCTAGGACCCCACATGAGAAAAAAAATCTGTGGCCAGGGCCCCTTAAACGTCCATGCCTTCCCGAAGTCAGCAGCTCTCAGAAAGATGGGGGGCCCGGCTAATGAAGTAAGTGTGGCGTGGCCGGGCCCCCTTACCCTCGGGCCCCCTACAACTCTCCCCCCTGTCCCCCCTGATGGCTGCCCATAGCCTATAAACTGCACAGACAGCAGCACTTAAGGCTTGAGGAGGACAGGTTTGATTGCTGGGCTGGTATTCCCATGATACTTCTTTTTTACAAATTAAGTAATTATTCACAGGTTTTTAATGTAGTTTGCAATTTAGGGCTGCACATGACCTGGTAAACCTGATTTTACTGAGCTGCTTAAATTTGAACTTGTAAAGACAAAAAAAACCCCAGAAAACAAAGAGGCACCCCCAATTAAAAATTAGAGGAAAGGCCTTTCTCTGCAGAAATGGAGGCTCTGCAGATACTGAAGACTGAGCTTAAACAGAGCCTTGGTGGGAACTATGACAATGGGATGAACCACCTCCAAACCAGCTGTAAAGGTAAAGTTAGTTACTGCATTTGAGCGATATGAACAGTGGATAAGGGACCTGCACATTAAAAGAGTACAAGAAACACCAGCAATGTGAGATCACGACAATAGTGAGAGTAAAGGCTTGACAAAGGGTCTTGTATGGGCCCGAAACGTTGCCACTATTATGAGCTAATAACCAATTCACAACTGGTTTAAATAGCATCGGATGTGACATTGGTGTTTTTTGTTTGTGGATACTATTTTTGGGCCCTTGGCACTTGGCAGTGTTGGGGCCAGACACCTGGAGGCACCTGATACCAAACAGGTAACACTGGTAGCAGCAATCCATTCTACACTCTTAGTCTGAGAAGCAAGCTCCATACCAGTAGGCAATGTATACAAGTATTATCACAGGTGAAGGTGGTGAGGGCAGGCAATAGAATAGGCCCTGGTATAAGTAGCAGTCAGCCACGTGTTGTTAATTGCACTTATCTACAAATCTGGATTCCAGGAGATATGAACTTGAACTGTTTGCTCTATGTGCCCATCCAACACAGCTGTACAGGAAGGCAAGCATGGCAGGTAGTCCATTATGGGGTCCTCTTTCTCTATAGCTGTTTAAGGCTGAAGAAATTCCCCGGCTGATCTCCTACCTCCAGCGAGGGAGCAGGGGAAGCAGATGGGTGGAGGACATCAGTGGTGGGCAGGAAATGTCAGTCAGGGGTGGTGAGTGGGTGGGCGAGTAGGTAAAGCTGTGCGCTGGCCCCTCCAAAAATACAAACTGCCAGTAAAAAGAGACTTTGTAAATCATGATAAGCCCCCTTATATAATGGATAGCCATAATGCAAAATGGAATTTATAATGATTAGAAATGGACTTCTTTAAATGCCCCAAGCTCTGCTCATCCCGGTGAAATATTCACTGGAGGTTTAATTATTTAATAAATGCAAAACTAACTATATCAACCACTTGTAATATTTGCAGCAATTGTGTGACTTATATTCATTAATCTCCTTGTAACAATACTATAAAGTAACTGCCCCTAACAGAAGGGAATTTAAATCACACCAAATCATAACAAAAAATATCAAACCCAGTTCAACACATTGCAAGTAAACACATGGAGCGACATAGAAGAGAAAGGGGGGAAGTTAGTATCTATGATTGAGGGTGGACGCCATTACAGCACACCACAGAGAGGCTTGAGAGAACTGATAGCAGGATGATCCCTCTATCCCCGCTCTGACCGCGGACTCCAAACTTCACAAAACAAACTTGATAGTAGGGATGACCTCACTGTATCGGAAATCGGGGAAACCAATCTTGGATAAAACCAGTTAACTTTATTAAACATTACTAGCTTTATGCGTTTCGTGACTGGAGTCACTTCATCAGAAGCTTTTGATGAAGTGACTCCAGTCACGAAATGCGTAAAGCTAGTTCCCCTGCCCGCCTACACTTTTGTATTCTTAACATGGATTAATAAAGTTAACCGGTTTTATCCAAGTTTGGTTTCCCCGAGTTCTGATCCGGTGAGGTCATCCCTACTATCAAGTTTGTTTGGGAAGTTAGTATCTGTGGTGTTGGCACTGTGGTACACTGATGGCAAAGTAATGGATTCTATGTTTTACAACAAGGATTAAATAGTTTTCAAGACCTAATTTAATGATCATTATTTCTGTATCTAGGATAATGAAGAGATCCTTGCTGAACTGTACGTAAGTCAACACGTTTCTGGCCACGACAACTTCCCTGCCTTTTATGGAGCCTATTATCTACGGCCCAGCATTTCAAATGAAAAAGTGCTATGGGTAAGGATATTCTTCTTAAAAAGAAAATCTCCATCAAAGTTAATAAATATATCACTGATTATTTCAGACCCGTTACTGCTACTGATTACAATGAATGTTACACAGACAGACTGACAAACAGACAGATAGATTCTAGGCAATATATATATATATATATATATATATATATATATATATATTTATATATATATATATATATATATATATATATATATATATATATATATATATATATATATATATATACACTATAATATTTATATTTATATAATATAGAAAAGCTAATAATATCTTGTCAATTATATCCTTATAAACGGTGAGTTCCGATGTCATCAGTTATAAACGGTGAGTTCTGATGTAATTTCTGTCACATGACTCACTGAAACTTGTGTATTATAATAAATAAAGTACCCCCAGTTGTAAAATATGAGGATATTAGAAGTTACCTCGGAGTTTCATGACCTGTATAAAAACACTCGGCCTTCGGCCTCGTGTTTTTATATGGTCATGAAACTTCTCGGTAACATAATATCCTTATATTTTACAACTGGGGGGAATTAATTCACTATTTACACTATAAATATAAACGCTATATTTATATTCTAGATTGCTATGACAATGTGTGCTGGTGGCCTTAATTAGGAGCATGCCCAATAGATCCTTGGAAGAGAACTGGATTTCATACATATGCAGGAAAGTTTTAGAGGTAAGTCAGATATTATTATGCTTTGCATAATCTCTGCTCACCGTCTTTGTATCCTATTAATTCTAGAATATAAAAATATGTACATGTTCATGTTTGCTTTATTCATCTTTCTAGGGCCTGACTTATTACAGGAACTGAACGTGATACATCATGATCTCAAGGGCGCCAATGTAATGTTAACATCTACGGCCCGTGTGAAGATAAGTAAGTGAAGTTTATTCTTTATAGGAAGAATGGGTGCCACAAAGGGAAAGGGTACATTTATTGCTTATCTCAATGCGTAGCTTATGTTAGAAAAGTATAGAACATGGGCACACTCCACATAATGCTTCTGCAGACAATCTTTTGAAGAACACTTCTTTTATTAATGAGATCCCAGCTGGGATCTCATTAATAAAAGAAGTGTTCTTCAAAAGATTGTCTGCAGAAGCATTATGTGGAGTGTGCCCATGTTCTATACTTTTTGGAATTTGATGAGGCTTTTTGTTTGCAGCAGGGCCTACGTGGAGCACCTCCTGTGAGTAATTAAACAGTTTTTCATACGAAACAAGTAATTGCGGGGAATGAGTTTACAAGTTTGTAGCTTATGTTAGGCATCATAAAACTTTAAAGGGGATCTCTACCCAAAAACTGCACCTTTGCATAATTCAAATATATCATTCTAAGCAATGTTCCAATATAGTCATTAAGAATGTTCAGTGTTTTATGTGTCTCAGTCTTTACGCTCTCTTTGCACCTGGTTCAAATCAAGAGTCAGCACCAGACAACAGAAAATATTACTTCAAAAATATATTTCCATTTGTAATAACTGTAACTGTGATACCTTTCTGTATTGTCATGTTGAAAGTAAATTCATTCTTGTTTCTTTCAATTTCAGTTGATTTTGGCCTTGCCACAGTAGGGCCCATCAGTACAAGTAATGGAGGAACCCTCTGTTGGATGGCACCTGAAGTCCATGCATGTTTTACAAGAAGAGTACATTATGTCTGCAAGGTATAATTAATAAAATAGTTGTCATTTAGTTTAATTTTTATGAAAGTGATTAAACAAAATGCACTATTTAAGCAAGAATAACAAATTCATGCCAAATGTAATTTGTAGAGCTTTTTTTTCCCAGTAGAGACTCTTGAAAATGTAAAATGATAAATGTGTATAGTTAAAGTTGGCTACTGGAAATGTTTCATAGTAATACAACGTAGCTTGGTTTTAATGCATTAGTCATTTAGCATCCCATATTGACCTTGAGACAGGATGAGGAGGAATAGTCAGTAGAAGTATCTTTATCATCTGTAACAATAATTATGATTTGTTTCCTAAATGGGTGTTGCTTTTTTTTTATTTTCTAGGTGGATGTGTGGTCTTTAGGAATCATAGAAATGGCAGAATACGATCCTCGTAAGTAATCTAAAATAACATTTTGCGTGCGTTTATGTTAATTTGCGGAGGAGTGTTTTGAGGAAGGTCAGGGGGTATCACCCATTCTATAACAATGAAACATGTAAATTGGCTGTGAATGAGAGAATCTTTTCTGTGCTTTTATTATAATGGTGTTTTCGGTAATTTGCATATGTTACTTTCTTTTTTAGTGATACACTAGAAAGCAAGATATAACTTCTTGTTTCAGAGACAGGAGCAATCACATAAAAGATATAGCCTGTGTCTTTCCTGTATCCCCTTAGGCTAATGGCAAATAATGTGTTTTCTCTGCTGCTGAGAAACTGCAGATACAGCCATATACTGCCCTATATGTCCAATATCTGTCTGTCACTGTGCACACGCTGCAAATTCCATCCAGACTGAATTTATTTACTTGTAATGTATGAAAGAAGGAAATTATCTTCATCTCAAAAAGTTAAAATAAATCATCGGTTGGTTCTGATAATAGAAACTCATCAGAATATTTGATGTAGTCACTCCTCTATTGTACAATGCTGCAAAATATGTTGTGCCTTGTAAATTTGTAAGAATAACAATAATAATATTGTGTTCTCTTACACTTACAGCGCACATTAAACTCCATGGTACTGAGATTTCCGAAAGGATTATGAATGGTCCAGCTCCAGTTATAAAACTGGAAATATGGTGAGTCATTTTTATTCATAGGAAATGGGACTTCAGGTGGCCATAGTCGTTAAAATTACAATCTTTCCTGGAAAAGATCTTTCCAAGAAAGATTGTTCATTTCAATACATGTAGAGCTGCATTGTCAGATATAGAGGTAGAAACAATAAAATTCTACCTTTATCTGTAGATTCAGCACTAACAATGGGCAATATTGGGGTACCTTCAAAGGCTTCCGATCCAAATTTTTCGGCCAGCCCGATCGATAAGCCAACCCATATCCAAGTCTTCTGCCAATATCGGTTGGCTCGTTTCCCACCATACACGCACTGAATAGGGTACCAGAATTTTTCTTGTACAATATTATTGGTGCATCTATGGCCACCTTAAGCAGTGAGGGTGGGGGAATGGTGAAAGAGACACTGGAGCATAAGGCTGGGGAATGTGTTAAAGTTGGAAAGAGATAAATTCAATGAGCTCAAATGTAAATGTCACTACTGTATCTACTCTATCCATTGCTGTGATGATGGGCTGTGTTCAAGTTATTAATATTCTTTTAGAGACATCACCCTTTTCATAAATTCAAGAGCTTACACTTGCAAAATGATTCAATGAAAAGAAACGTGTCCCATTTTATGTAGTTAAAGTGTGCTTCAAAAGCGGATTAGGCTCCTTGCAGCCCCGGCTGCAAGCCGTACCCCCTGCCAGGGCAAAGTATACATGTAGCAAATAAAGCAGCAGCACTCCGGTATCTTTGAAAAATATAAAAACTGTACTCAAATGCCATAGGCAACGTTTCGGGCTACGCAGGCCCTTTGTCAAAATGTCTCCCATTTTAATTCCCTATTACCCAACAGACTTCAGTTTTCTTTTTGAATAATTCTGGCTCTTTGTTTTATTACATCATCAGTGACACTTCTGCACATTTTCTTTCCCCCCAGGAGTAATAGATTCCAGAGATTTATTTATAAATGTCTTCAGAAGGATCCAGCCAACAGACCATTTGCAAAGCAACTCCTATTCCACAGATTCATCACATATAATCGAGATGAAGGCGAGGTGCAATATAGCATAGCAGAGCATATAAAGAAAGGTAATGTATTTCTCAATAAAAAAATGGAGAAATTGCATCACATGCATGCAAAATCTGCCCCTAAGTATCGATGCTTTTAGGGCAGGGCTGTCCAACTGGTGGCCCCCCTTCTGTGCCCCCCCCCACCTAACTGCTGTGTTTGCTTACCATATGTAAAATTTAAAAGGTATCACTACAGAGATTAACTGGCCCCTGCATTGTTTAAACCTCAAATTAAAACGAATCCCCTGTATTGTTCACACAAGTGATCCCCCTGCCTTATTCACAAGTGTGACACCTCTATTGTTACTGTGTGTGCCATTCTCTGCTTGCCCAGTGCTGCTTGTGTCTGCCATTCTCTGCTTGCCCAGTGCTGCTTGTGTGGGCCATTCTCTGCTTGCCCAGTGCTACTTGTGTGTGCCACTCTCTGCTTAGTCAGTGCTGCTTGTGTGTGCCATTCTCTGCTTGCCCAGCGCTGCTTGTGTGTGCCATTCTCTGCTTACTCAGTGCTGCTTGTGTGTGCCATTCTCTGCTTCCCCAGTACTGCTTGTGTGCCATTCTCTGCTTGCCCAGTGCTTGCCTGTGTGGGCCATTCTCTGCTTGCCCAGTACTGCTTGTGTGCCATTCTCTGCTTGCCCAGTGCTTGCCTGTGTGGGCCATTCTCTGCTTGCCCAGTACTGCTTGTGTGCCATTCTCTGCTAGCCCAGTGCTGCCTGTGTGTGTCATTCTCTGCCTAATCAGCACCTAACCTAACTGTGGTTAATCAATAAGCTCATTATCAAATAAAGGAACCTTTCTAATTCTTTCAGCATTTAAATCTCTATTTGTATTTTGATTGATATCTCCAACTATGCTATGCCAGCACATCAGAACTGACTCTTCACATTCAGCAGATAGGACTAGAAATATTAAAAAAGGGAGAAATAAAGCTTTATATAGAAGGCTAGAAATGCTACACATTATGGTTTGGGCTTCTCTACTAGCCAAGGGCCCCCACTGCCCTTTAGCAGTGAAGATCTGAGCCTCGGAAGTTTACCATCTTTCTACTGATTTATAGCACATGCTTACAATATATATATATATATATATATATATATATATAATGTGTATATATATATATATATAATGTGTATACAGGATATAAATATTAAGCATGTGCATGTCACTGACACTTCTGATAAAATTCAAGATGGGAAGTTCTAGCCGTATTCGGTTTTAGGATTTAGTTATACTTTAACACCACTTCCCTTAATCAATTGAGCAACGAACTCATATATTTAAAATGGTCCAGTATTTTTTTCTGTGCTGATAACTAATTGAACAAGATGCTTATAACTTTTTTAATTTTGTACTGATTTAACAGGAATTCGAGTTTGAATTGAATGTTTATGCTATTTTTATTTCTGGTGCTAATGGTCCTTTAAAGGGGAGCATATCTTCTTTTTCAACATGCGTCTATGGTTTTTATGCAGTGGCGGAACTACCTGGGCCCGCACCCCCTTAGGGCCCCCTGGCAGCGCCAAACGCCACTGAAATCAACCAGACAGCGCGCCGTACGGAGGGGGGCGGGGCCCGGCTGCACATCACGCACCAGGGCCCGCCCCCCTCTAGGACACGAATCTTACTTTCCAACTTTCTTGTACTTGAGAGCAATTGTATGGGAGGAGAAGACATTGTTTACAGTTACAGAACTCATTAACGGTCATTTACTTACATCTAAACTTCTGTCTGGGGACTGGCTATACAGCATCAGCAGGCAAAGTTGAATCCTGTCACCACTCCCTGCTATAGGGCAGGCTGTAAGTACAGGCCTCCATTATACAGTAACTAGTAGAAATAAGTCTAAAGCAATTGGACTTTCTGTGTCTCTCTGTAAACATTTGCCACTCATCCATGTGGCATTGAAGAGGCTCCCTTTGCAGCAGGGCCGGAACTAGGGGTAGGCAAAATAGGCACCCGCCTAGGGCGCAATCATGGGGGGGGCACCCTTTTAAGGGGAATTTTTTTAGCCCTTTTTTGCATGGCCTTTGATAGTTTTTCAATTTCAAACCCCCTCTTGCCCGTGATTTGTACTGCCAACCCCCTTCTTGGCCCCTGCTGGCACAGGTACATATTTGTGGGCAATATCCCTAAACAGATGATTAGGGGCAATAGGATGGATTTTCAGCTGCTGCTGGCACAGATACATATTTTGGAACAGTATGATAGATTTTTGACTGCTGCTGGCACAGGTAGATATTTGGGGCAATATTGTGGAATTTTTGACTGCTGCTAGCACAGGTACAGATTGGGGGCAATATTATGGATTGGCTGCTGCTGGCTCAGGTATATGGGGCAATATGGTGTCTGCTGGAACAGTTACACAGATGTTTGGGGTAATATGATGGATTTTTTTGGCTGCCGCTGGCATAGGTGCAGATTGTGGGTAACAATATGATTGTTGTTTTGGTTTATGCAGGCACAGGTACAGATTGGGGACAATCTGAGGGATTGACTGCAGTTGGCACAGGTACAAATGGGGGCAATATGATAGGTGCTGGCACAGGTACACGAGGCAACATGATGGCTGCTGGCAAAGGTACAGGGGGCAATTTAAATGGTAAGGTGGGAAATGGTAATGCAGATCTGGGTGGGGGGGTACCCTTGCCTAGGGTGCCAAAATACCTTGGCCCGGCCCTGCGGTGCAGTCTACAGTCACTTGCAGGCCCTGACTTGCATGTTTTAAAGGGGTGGTTCACCTTTAAAGGGATACTGTCATGGGAGAAAAAAAAATTTCAAAATGAATCTGTTAATAGTGCTGCTCCAGCAGAATTCTGCACTGACATCCATTTCTCAAAAGAGCAAACAGATTTTTTTATATTCAATTTTGAAATCTGACATGGGGCTAGACATTTTGTCAATTTCCCAGCTGCCCCATGTCATGTGACTTGTGCTCTGATAAACTTCAATCAATCTTTACTACTGTACTGCAAGTTGGAGTGATATCACCCCCTCCCTTTTCCCCCCAGCAGCCTAACAACAGAACAATGGGAAGGTAACCAGATAGCAGCTCCCTAACACAAGATAACAGCTGCCTGGTAGATCTAAGAACAACACTCAATAGTAAAAACCCATGTCCCACTGAGACACATTCAGTTACATTGAGAAGGAAAAACAGCAGCCTGCCAGAAAGCATTTCTCTCCTGAAGTGCAGGCACAAGTCACATGACATGGGGCAGCTGGGAAATTGACAAAATGTCTAGCCCCATGTCAGATTTCAAAATTGAATATAAAAAAATCTGTTTGCTCTTTTGAGAAATGGATTTCAGTGCAGAATTCTGCTGGAGCAGCACTATTAACTGATTCATTTTGAAAATTTTTTTTTTTCCCATGACAGTATCCCTTTAAGATTACTTTTAGTATGTTATAGAATCGTTGATTTTAAGAAAACTTTTCACTTGGTCTTCATTAAATACTTTTCATAGTTTTTGAATTATTTGCCTTTTTCCAGCTTTCAAATCGGGTTCATTGATTCCATCTAAAAAAAATAAATGCTCTATAAGGCTAAACATGTATTCTTGTTGTCACTTTTTATTACTCATATTACTTTTCAGACCTTCCCCTAATTATATTCCATTCTCTTATTCAAATCAATGCATGGTCTCTGTGCTTCAATTTGTGCAGAGTGCAGAGATCTTTTTGAATTGCTTTACATGCAGGCCAGGGTAAAAAGTAGAAAAAAAATGATGGACTGTGCCAGTTTTTATGCACTTTACTCCATGCCCTGAATAACAACCCCTTTAAACTCAATTTAACAAACAATTCTTACTGCAATGGGAGAGGGGAGAAAAAAGGGGAAGAAAGTAAAAAACCAAACAATCCAACAGTGCTTTGTTATATAAAAAACACATAAGTCTCACAGGTCCTGTTTATTGTCCTCATGTTATAGATGTATATAGGTGACACTTTATGTTAGTTGGTTAAAGAGACTAATGTTACACACTGTTCACCATCAGGGTAGCACAGCCAATAAATTTTTTGTCTTCATTATGCAGTTCAAGCGAAACATTGAATTCTCCCTGAAAAAACAGACACAGAGTAATCAATCAAGGAATAATCAACAATGCAAAATGTATTCTTTGTAACATTTTTATTTTCTAATAGGAAGCCATGTCTAACTTGCTAAAATTCAGGAGTTTAACTAGGGGGCCTGGACCTCTTGCAAGAAAAAAAAAACAATTCCAGGCCCCTCAACACATTATTTTGGCTCATCCTCGATGAGAACAAATCACAGATCACCCATGACCCCCAGTCTTTGATTTAATAAGGAATATTTTAGTTATGTATCCTTTTCAGATAACTTACTGTTACAAAAATAGTATGGCCAACTGCAGCTTCTAAAGCCTAGTTTTTGTGAAACAGCTAATTTAAATTAGATTTAATTCCATTAGTCCTAGCATTTTTTGCATACTAATTTGCATACTAATTTTTACAAGTCATCCCCTTTACAGGGCTCACCTTGAAGTTGAGCTTTTTGTATGTTATAGGGTGGCCAGTTCTAAGCAAATCCAACTGGTCTTCATTATTTATTTTTTAAAGTTTTTGAATTATTTGCCTTTTTCTTCTGACTCTTTCTTTCCATCTTTCAAATGGGGTCACTGACCTCATCTAAAGAAAAATATTTCTGTAAGGCTACAACTATAATGTTATTGCTACTTTGTTTTACTCATCTGTCTATTTAGGCCCTCTCCTATTCCTGTTCTGGTCTCTTATTTAAATCTCTATATGGTTGCTAGGGTAATTAGGACCCCAGCAACCAAATTGTTGGCAAACTGGAGAGCTTCTGAATGAAAAGATAAATAAAAAGATAAATAAGTCAAAAATCACAAATAATAGAAAACCAATTACAAATTGTCTCAGCATATCACTCTCTACTCAAAGCTGAACAACCCCTTTAAAGACCTAAGTCTGCAACTTTTGCCTTCTATTGTAATAGAGGTTGGCTTTCTTTAAAGAAGTGGACACATCTCAGGACATGAAGAATCCCCTATAGGACAATAGAAACCAAACAGCATTAACAAACTAAACATTTACAAATATAATCATGTTCGCTAAAGTTTATTCCTTCTCCCCCCCCTGGGCAAATGCCCCTAATTTTTTTACTCACCCCTCCATGCAGATTCTGACCTCGGAGTTCATGGCAGCCTGGGGGGGGGAGGGGGGTCTACCCAGGGTAAGAGGGGGGGTTTCTATTATGGGTTGAATTCTCCTTTAAAAGGGTTGTTCATCTTTAATTTAAATTTTAGTATGATGTAGAGAATGATATTTGGAGACAATCTGCAATTAGTTTTAATTTTTTGTTATTTGTGATTTTTGAGTTATTTAGTTTTATTTGGCAGCTCTCCAGTTTTGCAATTTCAGCAGTCTGGTTGCTAGGATCAGAAGAAGAAAGCTAATGATCCAAAAACTATAAAAAAGAAAAAATGAAGACCAACTGAATAATTGCTTATAATTAGCCATTTTATAACATACTGAAAGTTAACCACCCCTTTAAGGGACAATGCTTTTTTTTTAAATGGGCCTAAACCCTCTTTAAAACTGTCACATTGCACCCACCCCCAGTTTTCTGAAGTAGATGACCTAAAAACATGAAGTCAAATTTACATAAATCAGATGGGATTCTCACCGAGGATTTCTTTGCATTATACTAAGTCAGAATGCCAAGAGTGCTGGGGAAAAGTTTTAAGCAACCCTGATGTTTTTGTTTTTTGATTCTACAATTTTAATATTATTGTTAGTCCCTCAACTGGAATATTAATAGGAGAGGGACTGAGTAACAATACAATTAAAATTGTAGCCTCACAGAGCAACATTTACAGTGACCCCCATTTAAAAGCTGGAATGAAGCAGAACAGGAATGCGCATAATGAAAAACAATAAAAAAAAAAAGTTTTTTTTTTCTTTTTCATTCTCTTTAAATAATAACAGAAAGAATACAGTGCTACATGCATTCACTTACTTTGGGAATAACTGGGATATGAGGGATGATAGGGTGATCAATCTGTATAAATTCTAAAAACAAAATCAATGCACAATTAATATCTATTCAAAACAATGAATGTAGTACAAATATCTTACAAAAATGATTTGACTCTACTCTATGGATCCAGGGAGAAATTTTCTTGCCTTTTTTTAACCACTAAGGTATTTACTCCCTCCTTCTGGTTACGTTCACTTTGGCTTTGATGTTGTTGGGCATAGGCGGAGGGTGAAATTTTTGTTTGGGGAGTCTAAGGATGGACTATACACAGACTGACCTAAAGCTAATCTCAGAAATGGATTTTCTGCTGGTGTAAAAATGATTCTCTCCCCCAAACAACTTCTAGAATGCCTACTGACTTTCAGGAAAACAGAAAAAGCAGAAGTGCAGGTGGGCGTATGTTTCACCTTAAAATGCTCAGGATGTAAAAGTTCTTACACATGCACTTCCATGAGGTTCCAACTGAGGTCACATAAGAGGGGTTATCTATCCATCCACATTCACAGTTATTCCCCTAAAATCTAATATGGGGGGGGTCATCATTTTGTGTAGTGTTAAGTGGAAGCTTTATTCTTCACATTTTCTAAACTGAAAATGTGCTGTAGACTGAAGTCTGGTTGGTTGGTTGGTATGGGCTCTTAACCGAAAGCAAACACTGCACCACTTACAATTTATTTCGACCCTGAGGTCTAAAAAAGTATAAACTGCTGGAACATTATTATAAATACTAGACATTAAGCCCGTTAAACATACAACATATGTAGCCAGAGACGGTCCGTGGGGCACATGCGCAGTAGCGCAATCCCACGGACACAGGGACTGGACGCAGAGACACTTCAACTTTATTATATAGGATTGTGTCCTAGGTAAGTTAGCTTAAATGTGCTTTTGTTACTTTTACAGAGATGAAGGCAGTGGGTATTGACACCCCAGTAACTTATATGCTGCGAGATGCAGTGGGCAGTGACACCCATTACATTATATGTAGTCTGATGTAGTCTATATTTACAAACCAAGCTAATTATATACAGTGGGTACTGATGCCAGACATTCAGACATGCCCCCCATGCTGTCATACTACACTGAAACATAGGTTTTTATTCCTGCCATGCAGTTATTTTAAGGACTAAACTAACCAAACTAACCAAATATGCAAAACAATGACAAAAGTAAGAAAAAAAATTCAAGTGCAAAAACAAAAAACACCCAAAAAGCACATTTTGCTTTTTCAGTGGAAAGAGTTTATTCAGGACTGTTGCAAGGTTGATAAGGATATTACTGATGCTAGGTAAAGTTTAAGTGAGCCAGCCTTTAGAAGATGAACAGTATTTTGCCATAGAACCTGTGGGAGTGGCATGAATCTGTAGCACATGAGTTAGTGAGGCACTTTGTCAGCTTTCTACAGTTCCTTCAATAAGATCTCCCAAGATCCACCTACATCTTTAATTTGATTGGTGAAATTTTTGTCTGTCAAGAAAACCATGCTCTGATTGGAGGGGTCACAAGGGGAAATATCCAACCAAATCACAGTTGATTGTAGCAGAACCGGGAAGGGTGACAAGAAGCTTTCTACTGTTTAAAGTAGTAGTGCAGCACAGGTCAGTAACAGATTAAGGTGCCAGGCAGATTTGGGGAGGCTTAGCTTTCCTGAGCCTTATTGAAAATCCGCCGATGTTGGTGGGCCCACACAGACCACACTGCTTATTACACATACATATCTGTTATTCTCAGTATCGGACTGGCCCACCTGGATACCAGGAAAACTCCCAGTGGGCCCAGGTGTCAGTGGGCCCTTTCACTTCTAACCATTTGGCCAGTTTCATGGTCATTCCCTATTTCTTTATGGGTAAAAAAGAGATAATATTGGAAGAACAGAGTATAGTAAGAAAATATAAAATACCAGGAAAATAAAGAGTGAGGAGAGGAGGAATAATAGTTTGGAAAGTGGGCCCACAGTCTAAAGTTTTCCGGTGGGCCCCATGCATCCCAGTTCAACACTGGTTATTCTAATGCAGGGGTGTCCAAACTTTTTACAACGAGGGCCAGATTTGGTGAGGAGAAAATGTGACCATTCAGCCTGACATTCTTTGATTCGAACCATTAAGTTTATATTCATGAAGCTGCTGGGCTGCTGGATCCCAGGCAAAATGAAATGTGAAGCCACTAAGCATTCACTCTGGTGACTTTCTTCAATTTTAGACAATTTTTGGGGCAAAAATCTGCTGGACCAAAATGTCTAGAGATTGACCCATTTTACCAATATTTATTGAAATTGTATTCACTGTAGTTACACTCCTGGTGACAGGCAAATCTGTCCCATTTTGCTTCATGGAAAAATATGCGAAAGTGAAAATTTTAAAAAGGTGTATTTTCACATATATTCATTTATTTTTTCACTGCACACATTGTGCTATTTTTGGGCTACAGTTGAAGTGCCTCCTGGCTGGTTTTCTTGCTGACTTTGGCTGTTTTTGAAAATTAGACCTGGCAACCCAGCCTGTGACTGATCATGGGGCTCATGAGGCGTGGGCCTTGCTCTCCTCCTCAGCCAATAATAAAAGCAGTGCAATGCTCTATAGACACTGGGACTGAACCAGCAGCAGCTGTAACACAATGACAAGTACCAGTCTAAAGCAGTGCAACTATAATTCCCAGCATTCCCAATTGGCCAGACACACATCAGCTGGGACAGCATACTTATATATAAACAGGCAAAGGGAGAATGGTTTAGTCATGCCTGCATGGACACACGGGATAAAAGCAAACTTTCCCCTGACACACACATGTATAGCCCGTGGACGGCAGTACAGAGGAATGCTGGGAGTAAGCTGACAGATTGACAGGAGAGCGTCAATACTTCCGAGACAGGGCAGGAGGTTGCAGTGCAGCGCATGTAATAGGGACTTTACTCACTGAGAATGAGTGCTCCACCCGAATGCTTTCAGCTGCTCTAAGCTCACGGGCACATCTGGCTTCCTCTGATCCTCCACGGAATTGTCCACTGAGAACAGTACACTGAGCTCAGCACATGCGTCTCCTATTAGCTGCCTGCAACAACCATGTCTGCCCACTGTGCGTTGCCATAGGGACAGCAGTGCAGACTGCGCCACGCCCACCTCCAGCTGGCATAGCGGGCGCTCCAGCAAGTGCCATTGGATCCGGCAGCAGCTGTAGGAGGAGCGCTCCGCTACAAGGACACGGCGCCTGCTGGCCATTCTGACACATTGTAGCATATTCTGGTATTTTTTAGGAATTTGCCGTGGGCCATAGTTTGGACACCCCTGTTCTAATGCTAGAGAAGGTTGTATATATATTATGACTGCTAGAAAATCAAGGTGTGAAAAGGAATAACCACATTATGCAAAACATTCAATCTGTACTATTAGTATCAGTAGTATTGTGATTATTGTTATTATTATAGTTATATCTTAATAATTTGTAAAAAATTATGTGTTGTGTTCTCAAGGGAAGAAAGGCAGTCTTCCCACCTCAGAACTTACTGTTAATATTTTGTTCCATGTGTTATTGAAGAATTTTTAAAGTTATAATGACACAAAAACACTACTTTTCAAAATATGAATGTACATGAAAAGTTACCTATAGGTTGTTTATCGATAGTAGGGCTGCATTTGTAAGTAATTGTTACTTGAAGTTTCTAAACCTGACTCTTTTGCCAACCTGACTGTCCTTTCTCAACCTGTTAGTTAATTTTTAATGATAACGGACAACTGCTGCACAAATATGGCAGCCCCCTCATATCGGGAAACACAAGGAATCAGATAGGTAACGTAACACCATCTGGAAAGTATTTTTATGGCAAAATTATAAATAGCATGCAGACACAATGTTATAATAAATTTAGGTACTGGTGCCAGTACCTCTTTAAGACTCAAAACTGGTGAAAAATGTGCAGGTATTTATTAAAGGGGTTGTTCACCTTCAAACAACTACTTGTTATCAGATAGATCATCAGAAATAAAGACTTTTTCCAATTAATTTCTATTTTCTATGTGTCACCGTTTTTCTAATATTGAAGTGTAAAGTGTAATTTTTCACCTTCTAAAGCAGCTCTGTGAATGGTTAACAGTTCTAAATTGATACATTTATTTGATTTCTTACAGGAAGAGGAAAAAGAGAAATTTCCGCACACCACAAGTGAAATTTCCAAGACATTTCTTATCTTTGTTCTGCTGAGCAGAATCCCTACATTTCATTACAGGCAGCTGTTAGAATTGATACAGTAGTTGCTAATACTCCAGAGATGCTGCTGAGAAATGTATCAACTAAATGTTGCAAAACTGTAACATTTTATGGTCTGAGCCTGAATTACTGAGCTGCCAGACTGAAACGCCAGAGTCAGGAACATTCAATTTTAAACTTAGATTTTGGAAAAACAGTAAAAAATAAATAATGGAAAGTAATTGAAAATAGTCTTTAGTTCTAGGGAGCAATCTTAAAACAAGTGAACTGAAAAAAGTGTTTGAAAGGTGAACAACTCCTTTAAACTTCAACATTAAAGAGCAAAGAGTTGTGTATGAAGATTTTCATTCATCCAAGTCATGATAGTTAGAAGAATTAAGTCTAAAGCAACTGGACTTCCCCTTCCTGGAATTCCCTGGGCTTTTACCCTCTTTGAGTTTCAGCTAACCCAACTAAATAAGTTCAATTGAACCATTCTGATTAGATGTATTTTGTGACTTTAAAACCCCCTTAAAGGCAAAAAAATAAAATCCCATTTTTACTTTCTTTAATGAAAAAGAAACCTATTTCCAATATACTTTAATTAAAAAATTTGTACCGTTTTTATAAGAAACCTGACTGTATTCAGTAAAATTCTCCCTTTATTTACTACTGGGCAGGGAAGCAATCATACTTATGAACAGCAGGGGAGCCCCCTCCTTACTTCCCAGCCATGCAGAACTCAAGCAGCCTTGTTTGTTTCCCTGTAGAGCAGCCAGTGACTGTGTAGAGATTTGTATTGGATTTTATTTTTGCCTTTACATCCCCTTTACTGTTTCCAACTCCAGCTGCAGGGACAAAGATCATGGAGCCAGATTTAAACAGATAAACTGGGATTCTATTTGGAGGATTATTTTGTTGCAGCCACTGGTTCTGCAGAGTTGGAGAACATTTGTATTAAACAATACAAAAACTATAAAATCCACATTAGATTACATGCCATCACAGGACCCAGTGCAGTCTGCCTATTCTGATTATTAATCAGTCTTGCTGTGCTGTTTTGATAATTTATGACGATCCCTAAGCAGCCCAGACCACACTGAGCATGTGCAAAGATGTTTAACAAAGTTACAAGATGGTGACCCCCTGTGGCCAACTTTAAAAGCATAAATCGTTTGTTTGATTAGGCTTGTGGTGCTGTACGTTCATGTTTATGCTTGGTATACAAAATACAGCATTTCTAGCCTTATTCTAGTTTAGACTTTACTTCCCCTTTAAGGGTTTAAATTCCCCACTGAAGAAGCCGCTCAGATGAGTGGCGAAATGTTTTCACAAAAACTCAGAGTCCAGTTGCTTTTGATTTTACTCTGCTAGAAAGTCCAAATACATTCTGTATACAAAATTATCTCTAGCACAGAGAATGAATGTCTCACTTGGAATATAAGTATTTGTGACCATATACACAGATAAAAAATATATACAAAAGACTTATTTTTATAAAAGAATGAGAATAAAATCTGGTTAGTGCACAAAAGGATGTCATTATATTACAAACTCCATTCTGAACATTTTAACAAGCAATCTGTCTCACAAATCTATAACATCCATGTACTAGACACACTTATTTGTAAAGTTATTTACAGAATGAATTATGATAAAAAAAATATATAATGGTGTAACTACCTACTGCATGCCAAGCTAGATTTTAATGACAAAAGAGATGTTTATAACAGAAAGTAAGATTTTATAGCACAGGATTCATTCTTTCCCATAACAGATAAAATATCCATTCTGTGAAGGCAAAGCAGTCAGACAAGAAGCAGGTTACTACAATAAGAATAGCCATAACACCTAAAAGTATCATATTTATGTTTTACATACTTTTCTTTCTCTAGAATCATTATCAGTGCATCATTATCTTTCTAAGCCATTTGTAAGAACTCACAATTAAGAACCAGCAGCTCTTATAGGAAATGTTTGTTCATGTTTATTACTAGGCAGCACAGGGGACATTAGAGGTCACCCTCTATAGCAGGTCAGATAGTATTCTATGCCTTAGGAATGATGCAGCCATGTGGAGCAGAGCTGGCAACTTTTTATCTTCTTTGTTATACGGCAATGCACTTTGTTCTCATCAGTTCAGTAATATGACTGACAGTATTGCTTCTGTAACACCCTCTTGGCACCCCCCCCTGGTGCAAAGGTTGTAAATTAATACCAACTTACAGGTCCTGAGTCCCCTTTGCAAGGTGAAAGGGTACTGGGAATTCTTCTCCGGCAGTGCCTCCACCTAATGGGATCTGGGAATACACCTGCGGGTGGCCCCATTAGGTATAACATTTAACACACACTTTGCTTTTATAAAAACATCAACTTGAAACATCAAGAAAGTGTAAATAAAAGAGTGAGTAAAACTGTACATTTGCATTCATACAATCTACCCACTTCCCTGGGAACATGTGGCAGTCCCATCCTGGCACCTCCCTGCTAGGCAAAGTCCCGGACTACTCCCTTTGGCAGAATCAGAGAGTGTCAGTCCCTTTTCCCCAAAAGAGTATCAATGTCACAGGGAGCACTACCTGCCCAAATACCTTTCCCGCTGGAAAATATTTGCTCCCACGTGGCAGGCACACAAACAGCCTGTTTCCCAAACAGGAGATTGCTGGATTCTTCTTCTTCTACCCTCCCTCAGGCAACACTCACCCCGGTGATTAACATAGATGGGTAGGCTCACACAGAGCTGGAACAGGCATCCACAGCGATGCGGTCTTTAGCAGCTCCAGGCTCTCCTAGCTGAGCACACAACAGGGCTTTAAATCCTTCAGGGTATTGCTCCCAATGCTGTCCATAACATGAGCACCGTTACCCCCTTGACTCCTCAAATCCAGCTCACAACGTTATCTATAATATAAGCACACAGAATTCCAGATTTTGAAGCTCCAGACCCTCCAAGTCTAGCTCCAAGGCTTGGGGCCGTCTACCCCAGCATCAGAGGCCGACTGCCTCTACATCTTGGCAGCCTGAATCACTATATACTCATGAAATATTATTCACCAGTCAGATGGCTGCAACAGTAAATCTGTAAACTGTAACAACGGCTGTGTGAGCACATGGCATCTCCTTTTATAGTGATGCAGCTGCGACACCTTGTGGTTTCCTCCAATATCTGCCATGCTGCACCCTCTGGTTTCAACACTCACCTCCAGACACTGATGCATCTTTATCTTAAAAAACTTTAAATTCATTTGGCAGTAGAGTTGCCCTGATTTCCACCTGTAACTCACCACAGCAGTGGCTGCTGATTAGTTTTTTGAGGGGAAAGCACACAGCAGCCCTCCTTCCATCACTGATAAACTGGGTGTCTGTACTACTGAAAATAGAGTGTGGTCCTAGGGGCACATTTACTATGGGTCCAATATTGAGGGTTAATTAACCCTCGATATTCGTCCATGGAAGTTAAATCCTTCGACTTCGAATATCGAAGTCGAACGATTTACCGCAATTCGTTCGATCGAACGATCAAAGGAAAAATCGTTCGATCGAATGATTCGAAGGATTTTAATCCATCGATCGAACAATTTTCCTGCGATCAGAAATTGCCTAGAAAGCCTATGGGGATCATTCCGTAATTTGGATTTTCATATCTAAGTCTACTAGAAAAACATTAAATAAACCCAATAGTCTTA
This sequence comes from Xenopus laevis, assembly GCF_017654675.1. Taxonomy (NCBI): domain Eukaryota; kingdom Metazoa; phylum Chordata; class Amphibia; order Anura; family Pipidae; genus Xenopus; species Xenopus laevis. Next base: position 93,690,295 of record NC_054381.1, on the reverse strand, counting down.
TTTCAACTCCAATAAGGATTCATTTTACTCAGTTTGGATCAAGTACAAGGTACTGTTTTATTACAGAGAAAAAGGAAATCATTGTAAAAATTAGGATTATTTGGATAAAATGGAGTCAATGAGAGATGACCTTCCTGTAATTTGGAGCTATCTGGATAACGGATTTCTGGAGAAGGAATCCCATACTTGTACCATAAAGCAATGCCAGCATAGATATTCCCTTGTCCTATGAAAGAACATTTTAAGGTATAGATATTGTAAAAACTTATAAGAACACATCTTTGTTCCATATCAGTACTCTTCATTTTATTTGCACAAGTTGCAGTAGTCATATCTAGGGTTGCCACCCGGCCGGTATTTACCGGCCTAGCTGGTCAAACACCCGCCAAGGCCGGTAATTTGTAATACTCTTAAAAAAAAGCCCTTGGCCCATCCCCAATTCGTTCAGTACTTACTTTTTTTTCCAGGCCCTTAAAAAAAAGCCCTTGGCCGCCCCCAATTCGCTCAGTACTTACCTTTTTTTTCAGGCTTCTGGCCATTGCGCGTGTTGCTCCACCCCTTTTGCATCACGGACCACACCCTTCTGTTCTTGCCCCCCACCGGCCGGGATAATTTTGTTAGAAAAGGTGGCAACCCTAGTCATATCTTTATAGAAATTCTCAGTTAATAGACTGCCCATGTATCATTTCCGTCTCAATTAATTAAACTCATTAGGTTTGCTTCATTAAATAAGAATACAACATATTCCTTTGTTTATATAATACTGAGCAAATCCTTCAGGTTCTAATTGAATTGACTCTTTCGTTAAAATCACACGTTTAATTACTTTCTCACACCTGTCCCCCTTTTGCTTAGATATTTTAATTAACATACTCACAGTTTATCACTATAAAAAGCCTTTGACATGTTCTTTATAATCTGCTTTCATACAATCTGACAAAGTACATTCACAGATTTTGCTTTGGTCTGTTAATCTAAACTCTGGCTGTGAGATGAAAGATGATATACGTTACTTTACTTTAGATTACAGTGCACAAAAGCTACATTTATTCTTTACTCTTCCTTATGTATTTGTGCTGAGAATTAGTTATCACTTAGAATTATGTTAATTTCCAATTTGTTACTTATCTGTTAAAGGGACCCTGCATTATAAAAAAAAATAATAATTTCCAGTATACAGTCATTCCAAATTTCTACTGGTTTTTAAGTTATTTGTAAATGTAATTGATGAACCATTATAACTGCCATTGCTTGCTACAACTAAGTATATTGTCCAGAGAAAAGCATGGGTCCTTCTCCATCAAGGATTTTTCTACTGCAACTTTGACAATTTGCTTTCTATACAGTACCTTAATCTGTATGGCCCCCCTCCAAAGGAACTCTTATAGAGTATTGCATGCAGATTACAGAAGACTAGAAACAGGAACATAGGCAGACTTCATAGTCAATAACTCACCAGCATAATAATATGGTCCACATCATTTATACCATCATTACAGCTTTACCCATTTTGTACTACTAGGCATGAAACGTCTGTTTTTGTGGATCTTTGGTGTGCCTAGTACTTTTTGTATCTCTATTGCATGCAGATTGCACACAATTGTTTATGAGAATGTTAGATTATCTCCTTGGGGTAAGTGTAGGGGTTATTGCGGGGTGATTGAATGGGATTGGGATACAGTTTTGTGGAGAAATTTGTTGTGCTGACAGGTGCCAATAAACAATATAATTTCACTATGTGATCTGTTTTGCTGAAAAAAAAACCACATGGCCTTTTGCACTGTTAAAAAAACCAAAACAAAACTACAGACACTATTATATGCTCCTTGCCTTCCAAATTAATCACAGGGACCACAGCCCTACCCAGTACTACCCCTGTCTATATACAGACCTCTCTAGTTGGTCATTGCTCTGAGGGATGTTATTAAATGGATAGAGAAGGGGATTTCTGAACAAATTTAGCTGGTGCAGTGTAGGACAATGGAAAGGGCAATGCTGATATTATTACAAAGCGAAAACTTCTTAACTTCAATATAATGCTGCCTTCTTATTGAGCTCAGTGCATTTTGGTGAGTTTCCATAATGTTGACAACAAAATATTCACTATGAATGAGCCTGGAATATCATAATACTAAAATATACTAAAAGAATACTAAACACAGGCTTGGGATATGTAGCACTGAGGACATTTTACATATTGGGTGAGCTGTTTTAGGGTCAGGCCACATAAACAGATTGGGGGAGATTAGTCGCCACAGCGACAAATCTCCTCTTCTTCGGGGCGACAATCTCCCCGAACTGCCTTCCCCCTCAAATTGGGGAGATTGTCGCCCCCAAAGAAGTGGAGATTTGTCACTGGGGTGATTAATCTCCCCGTATCTGCTCGTGTGGTCTGACCCTAAGGCTTAAACCAATTAAAGAATCAATTACAAACACAATGGGTGTAGTCAATAGATGATCACATATTGAGTTTGAATATAAACCCATATATATACAAGAAATCATCACATGCAGGTCTTATCTTGGTCAAAAAGGTGCATTTAATGCACAGCCAATATTTGGGTTGTACAGATACTTGATTGGGAGGTTATGGAATTAATGAGGAGTTTATTCATTTTTAATTGTGAGTAGCTCATTTTTTGTTTTTCTAACCAGATCCAGACTCTCTCTATTTCTCCCCATTTATTTGACCTGGAAAATTTGAACACAAGTAAAAGCATTCATGGATACATTGTTTAAATAAATTACCTCCTTTTTTTCTCCCACAGAAGGAAAATCTTGGTGCGGAACTCTCACAAATAGTATAGTCATAGTTTAAGAACAATTGTCCATTAAAGTATGCTGTGATGGCCAAAAAAAGTTCCTTTATATTATGCCCTTTGAGAAAACAAACAAAAGAAAGTCAAGTTTTATCTGAAGCCATTTAATTATCCAGCATGTTCTGGACTGTTGCAGAAAGCTCAAGCCACCCCACATAAACATGGGTATGATAAAAAATACTCCATGCAAACCAGTGAGAATATACTAACTGTATATCATACTTTGTTCAGAATAATGCACTAATAATGCAGATGAATATCACTGGTGATGTTTCCCATAGCAAGCAATTAACAATTAAAAGTTAGATTTGAAAAGTCACCTACAAGATTGAAAACAAAGATCTGATTGTTTGCCATGGGTAACATCACTGTTAGTAAACACGCTCCAAAATAAGTATAAGAGATGGAAGCCAATTACATATTGTCTCAAAATATGACTCTCTACATCATACTAAAAGTTAAATCAAAGCTGAAGAACCCCTTTAAGAAAGCTCTGGCTAAACATCTAAATCTGGTTTCAGGGATAACACTGCAGTATTATGACATTAGATAAATGTAATTAAATCTAATCATCTTTGTTTAAAACATTCTCCTACTATTTTTTGACCCTTGTTACGTTACTGTTTATGCAGAGAATCATGAAATACAAGAATTATTCTGCAGTCCATTATTAGTCACCAATTTTACTTACTTAAAAGCACCCCAAATCTCAGTTTCATATCTTGTGCAATAGGGGAGCAAAGGCTCAAGTCAACTCCAAAATCTTGCAGAGGATCTGTTACAAGGGAATGATAAACTAAATCATAAAGTGCATTTAGATAGCATGCAGAATGTACAGTATATATTATGGGCGCACTAAGCTGTAAAGCATTGTTTAAAGTGGAATTTTGTGTGGTAAAAAGAAAGAAAAAGTCAATGATATGCCATTTGTATAAAATATAATACAGTGTATAAAATATGTCTTATAAACTGTAAGTGTAGTTATATGTATAATGTATGTATACATACGTGCACAAATACTGTAGAAATGCTGTTCTATTGCAAAGACAACTTTTTACAACTTACATTTTGGTACAGGTATGGGACCTGTTATCCAGAACGCTTAAGACCTGGCGTTTTCCGGATAATTGATCTTTCTGTAATTTGGATCTTCACACCTTAAGTCTACTAGGAAATCATGTAAAGATGAAATAAACCCAATAGGCTGGTTTTGCTTCCAATAAGGATTAATTATATCTTATTTGGGACCAAGTACAAGGTACTTTTTTATTATTACAGAGAAAAAGGAAATTGATTTTAAAAATTTGGATTATTTGGATAAAATGTAGTCTACGAGACTCCATTTCATAATTCGGAACTTTCTGGATAACAGGTTTCCGGATAACAGATCTCATACCTGTACTGCTCAATCAGTTAATGAACACAACAAAATTCAATAAAATAAACCTAATCAACCAGATAACAGTATCTATATACTCTTCAAAATTTGCATACATTTGTGTAAAAGTTCCATTTCTTATTGTATAATTTTTATAGCCAATGTGCTCAATAAATTCACTATAATAAGAATTTGGACTCGGTCCTAAATACTTTCCATGTGTATCCTAATGAAGTATTCAGCAGTATTTATGGTTCAAACATCAAACAAAAATAATAAAAAAGTCTATTATTTCCAATCACAATGGAACACCTAGAACTGGGGAGGTCTGGGATTCAAAATAGACCTGGCATTTCAAGAATATAGAGAACAAAATAGACCCCATAGGTCCAATAAATAGTGACTGTCTATGGCATGTTACAGCAGCCCCTCTGGCATTGTCAGAATAAACAGATTGCCAGTCCAGGCCTGGAGATTGGTATGTCCCAAATATGTGGTTTTTAAAGACTTTGCTAAACGGTGTAGAGAGCAGTGAAGCCAACACTCCATGTGCCCAGGGCCTAAGCATTAAGTAGAAACCACTTTTGCTGATTATAACTCCTAGTTGGAAATAATAGAGTTACTGTGAATGTGGTTCTACAGTATGTGCCAAAAGTTTCTGGACACCTGCCTGTTCAACATCTCTTTCTCAAACCAAGGGTATTGCTATGAAGGTGGTCCTCTCATTGAAGCTAAAACAGCCTATACCCTTCTTCAGAGAGGGATTTTCATTAGATGTTGGAATATTGATGGGATTTGCTTCTATGTATATGTCAGAGGTTCAGCATGTGTGTTGGCTTATTAGGCCTAGCTCACATTAATATCCAATAGGTGTTTATGGTGTTTAGATGTTGCATTGAGGTCAGGGCTCTGTGCAATCTAGTCAAGTTTTAACTCTCATCTTTACAGTTCTGTATGGACACTTTGTTTCTTGCTGAAACAGATTTCTCAAACTTTTGGAAAGTAGAAAGCTCGGAATTGTCAAGATTGTTATTGTATGCTGTAATATCGCCTGTGTCGGCAGTGATGTGACTAAAATATCCAGGGCACAAATGATGTAGTGAAGCGTCTCACTGTAAGTTCACTTTTCGTTTTAAATGCCATTACCTTTACTATAAAAGGCTAATGGCACACAAAGCTATTTCAATCATTTACTTTGAATGGAAATCACCTGTAAGAGCCTGGTCCTATCATCTGCAGATGGTTATTTTAGATAAAAGCCTCGGGGTTGGGGGTGGGGAAGAATTCAGGTGTTTTAGTTGCCACATAATTACAAAATACTTTGGCAACAATATGCTCGAAATCCATTACCCTAATAAATGTATACTTGTTTAAATGCCCATAATAATCCATGATACTCAGGGGGGGGGAACTAAAAGGGGTCCATTGCTCATCATGAGTGCAATGAATAAGGCTTACGTTGAACACACTTTTTGGCTTATGTTTAACCAAGTAAAATGTATGTCTTTGTTATTTTTCCTGAGCCAAACAGTGAATTTCATGTTTGATTCTTGCAAGGTAATCAATTAGATTACCAGTGCACAGATAATCTCCCTTCATAATGGACTCCTGCTTATAGAACAGCCACAACAAGGGTTAAGAGAATTGATTATCTCTAGTTAAAGTAACAGGTATTTACAGGGGATGTAGTAAGTGTGAAGAAAACCAGTGGGCCATTACTGCTTTACAAAAAATGTGGATTTTTAAAATTGAAACAATAGTCAGAATTTCTTGTTCATTAATGACTTAGGGGAGGGTATTAGAAGAAATGTATCAGTGTTTGCAGATGACAACAAATAGTCGCCCAATTAATTCCATCCAGGATGGGAAATCATTGCAGCACGGTCTTGACAAACTGGCAATCTGGGCAGCTAAGTGGCAAATGAGATTCAATGTTGATAAATGTAAAGTCATGCACCTGGGATGTAAAAATATGCAAGTCACTTATACCCTTAATGGGACTGCACTAGGCAACTCCATTATGGAAAAGAACATTGGAGTCCTTGTAGATAATAAACCTGGCTGTAGCAAGCAATGCCAGTCAGCAGCTGCAATGGCAAACAATGTATTCAGCTATATTTAGAGGGGCATTGATTTGAGGGGAAAGAGGGAGGGGGAGACAGATTTACAAAACTTCTCCTGTTAATCTATACCACTTTCCCAACCACATAAAAATGATTACGATCTGCAGCAGCAGTTATAGAGAATACAGTGCAGTATTTATATACACAGGTGATAACATTTGTTGTAAAGTCATCTATATCTAAAAATAACATTTTACACTTGGATGTTGAGCTATAATATATTTTTTTTCTCTTTACAGCTGCTGATCTTCATTATAGTTAAGTGCCTGTATTACCAGTGGTGAGAATAACAACTTGGAAAGTATTGTGGCACTGTAAAAGCAGGTATAGTAGCTAAGCTGGTAACTATAGCAGTAGTGGGATAACAGCCTCTGGGAAGGGACTGTGGCTGTGGGATAGCAGGTATAGTAGGGAGATAGTGTGCCTATAATAGCAGTTGGGATAATAGTCTCCGAGAAGGGAGTGTAACTGTGGGATAGCAGGTATAGTAGGGAGAGATGGTGCCTATAGTAGCAGTGGGAATTATAGTGGGAAATTCACTAAGAATCGTTGTTGTGCCAGCGTCCGCTTCGCCGCACTTCGCCAGGCATATTTTCACCAGCGCTACGCAAATTCACTAAAATCCGAAGTTGTGCTCAGGGGAAGCGTAAGGTTGTGAAGTTGCACTAGCGTTAATTCGCCAAGCAAAGCAAAGTTACGCTAGCGATGGTTAATTTGCATACGGCGCCAAATTCAAGTTACAATGGAGGTATATGTAGCAGCACTACACAAGTCTCGGAAACCTTCAAAACAGCAAATAAAATTTTTATTTTTCCCTAAACATGTGCCCACTGTATAGTTAAGGTGCCATGAGTTAAGAAATGTTGGGGGGAAGGAGGGTAGCCCCAAAAAAAAAAAATCGATCTTTTTCAGCCTATCATCCATAAAAAATGAAAAAACCCCAGCGTTTTTTGGGACTTAGAAAAATTTTTAACTTTTTTTGAAGCAATCCCTATCTACTCTATTGCACTTCGCCTGGTCTGAGGTGGCGAAGGAAGTCTGGCGTAAAAGGTAGCGTTCAGAATAATTTACGCCAGGCGTAAGGGTGCGAAGTAACACTAGCGAATTTACGCCAGCGTCCATTAGTGAATCGGCGAATTAACGAAAATGTGCTATGCTGGCGCTTCGGCGTTTAGTGAATTTGTCCCAGAGTCTCTGGGAAGGGACAGTGACTGTGGGATATCAAGTATAGTAGGGAGAGATGTTGTCTATAGTAGCAGTGGGGATAATAGTCTCTGGAAAGGGACTTTGGGATAGCAGGTATAGTAAGGAGAGATAGTGCCTATAGTGGCAGTGAGGTAATAGTCTCTGGGAAGGGACTGTAGCTGTGGGATAGCAGGTATAGTAGGCAGAGATGGTGTCTATAGTAACAGTGGGGATAATAGTCACTGGGAAGGGACTGTGGCTGTGGGATAGCAGGTATAGTAGGGAGATATGGTGCCTATAATAGCAGTGGGATAATAGTCTCTGGGAAGGGACTGTGGCTGTGGAATAGCAGGTATAGTACAGAGATATGGTGTCTATAGTAACAGTGGGGATAATAGTCTCTGGGAAGGGACTGTGGCTGTGGAATAGCAGGTATAGCACAGAGATATGGTGTCTATAGTAACAGTGGGGATAATAGTCTCTGGGAAGGGACTGTGGCTGTGGGATAGCAGGTATAGTAGGGAGATAAGGTGCCTATACTAGCAGTCGGATAGTAGCCTCTGGGAAGGAAGTGTAGCGATGGGATAGCAGGTATAGAAGGGCAATATGGTGACAATTGCATGTTACATCAATATTGCAAATCTTCTATGTTATTATTATTTTGAAGTACAAATTTCAGCATCCAGCGACAGATAAAAGCTAAGGACAGTTCAACTGTGTCAAAGAAAAAATAATTCTATCAAACTTACCACAACTTTTGTAAAATGCTTGAAAGTTACCGGTATTGCAGAGTGTATGTGTTGGCCATTCCGTCATTTCTCCAGGACAAAACAATAACAAGCTAATCACAAAAGCAAAATAGATTTTCATTGTAAGGAAGTGTTTATTCCGCAGAGAGAGGTAGTGTCTCTCCACCTGTCTATTAGCGATTCTCCCTACTATTCAAGTAAATGCTTGAAAATAGGCTAAAAACTAGAAAGCTACAGGACACACCACATTCTTGTTATTCTAGTTAGATTTGCTTTCACTTCCTGGTTTGACTTCTACTGTTTTTTTTGTTTCTCCACTGTTGTTACACAAAAGAATCTGTTCCTTACCTTTATCAGAACAAGCAAAGTGCCAAGTAACCTTCAAATCTCCACACAAATATGTTTTTGCAGTTTATTTAAGGAATTATTACAGTCAAATAATATATACCCTATTTAGAACATGGTTTCCAGATCACTGGAAAACTCAGGGATGGTTAATGAATGGCTGCATGATGGGAGCTGTTGTCCAGAAACCATAGACTGAAACCTATGGGGTGCCGTTTGTCCCAAATACATTCTGTATACAAAACTATCCCTAATACACAGAATGAATGTCTCTCATGGTATATAAGTATTTGTGACCATACACAGAGAAAAAAAATATACAAAATACTTATTTCTATTAAAGAATGAAAACAAAATCTGGTTAGTGCACAAAAGGATGTCATTATATCACAAACTCCATTCTGTACAGTTTAACAAGCAATCTGTCTCACAAATGTATAACCTCCATGTAACAGAAACACTTATGTGCAAAGTTACTTACAGAATGAATTATGTAAAAACAAAGTTGGACATAATATATAATAGTGTAACTAACTAGTGCTTGTCAAGCTAGATATGACTGACAAAATAGATATCTATGACAGAAAGCAAGATTTTATAGTACAGGATTCATTCTTTCCACAAAATGACAGTTTTGTTCCACAAAACAGATAAAATAACCATTCTGTGAAGCAACACTGTCAGTCACATTCCTGAACCAATAAGAACAAAGCTTATTGCCATATACAAACAAGATGAGAAGTGGCCAGCTCTGCTCCACATGGCTAAGGCAAAGTATCTGGCCTGCTATAGAGGGTGCCCTCTAATGTCCCCTGTGCTGCATAGTAATAAACATGAACAAACCTTTCCTAAAAGAGCTGCTGTTAAACACTACAGGTTCCTAATTGGAAGTTTTTACAAATGGCTGAGAAATATAATGCTACACTTATAATGATTGTAGAAAAAGAAAAGTATGCAAAACTTATATAAATATGATCATTTTAGGTGATATGGCTATTCTTATTGTAGTAACCTGCTCGTGTGGCCATTTTGGTTAAGGGCATTCCTGCTGTTTTGCCATTATCTTATGACTCACTCCTGTTCCTCTTTCTGTCTAAACTGAGAGTAATAATGGGACAGGCCACACCCACCTGCGATGTTGTATTAAATGTACCAGAAGTTACTGTGCTTGTCTGGCTGCTTTGCCCGACTCTCAGAGTCAGTTATAAGTTTTGCATATGATAGTTAGACTCCAATGTCTCCTCCTAGCTGTAATCTTGCACCAATTAGCATGTAGTAGTCTCTTAATAATGTGCTTAGCTATAGTTCAACTACTACATAATAGCTTTAGCCAGAGACTTGGGACTAGGGTTGCCACCCGGTATTACAAATTTATCGGCAATGTAGCTGCCGGTAAATTTGTAATATGATTAAAAGGAGCAGTGGCGTAACTAGTTGTTACTGGGCCCCATAGCAAATTCAATTTAGGGCCCCAAAATATTTATAAGTTGGCCTATTTTACCAAGATATATTAAAATTGCTAATTAATTAGGGTCTCACTGGGCCCCCTACACTCCTGGGCCCCCTGGAATTTACCTTTTCTTTTACTTCTTCTAGCGTCCGTGGCATCCGTGGTGTGGCCCCACCCACTTTGACATCACGGCCCGCCCCTTTTGACGTCACGGTCCGCCCCTTTGTGTCCCCGCCGCCCAGCAGCCGGTAAAACATTTTTAAAAAGGTGGCAACCCTACTTGGGACTGATCATGTGCATCACACATTGTGTTTAGTATGATTAGTGATGGGCGAATTTGCGCCGTTTCGCCGGAAAATTATCGAATTCGCTAAACGGCGAAAAATTCGCTAAATTCTCGTTTTTGATGCCATCGTCCGTTTTTTCGGAATTTTTTTTTTGACGCGGGCAAATTATTCACTGGCGGCGAATCGCGCAAATTCGCCGCGAATTCGCCGCGAATTCGCGCCTGGCAAATAAATTCGCCCATCACTAAGTATGATGTGTAGGTTATATGAGCAGCCACTCCTGAGTACTGTGTGTAAACAAAAGGCTTCAGGACTTCAACTTCACCTCCTTTCATGATTTTGGGTCTTTTCGCCGCTTCGGGACTTCAGCTTCGTCTTTTTGGCACTTCCGCATTCTGTAATATGTGAAATGGCCGCATGGCACGGGCGCTCGTAAAGGGGACCCGGCTCTTTGAAAAATGCAGCACTTCTGGGCCCCCCTTCAGGCCCAGAACACTTGTCCCCCCTGCTGGCGGCCCTGGACATGCATGTGACATGAGCGCAGTTGTGCTCTCTGCTCTAGTGTTGTGCCCACCTCGACCCACTCTGATGTGAAAGGGTTAAGCTATGGGCAGGTAAGGGGACGGCATCATTAGAGTCTTTTCTTATAAATAAATATAAAGCATTGTGCAGCTTGTTGCTTCTATATAAATAGATTATGATCCCTTAAAATTGCCCCTGCATAAATGACCCCCTTTTGTTTACACACAGTACTCAGGAGTGGCTGCTCATATAACCTACACATCATACTATAGAGAATGCGACTGTGCACATGATCAGTCCCAAGTCTCTGGCTAAAGCTATTATGTAGTAGTTGAACCATACCTCCCAACATTTTGGAAATATAAAGAGAGACAAAAAATTATTTTGCATGTAGTGCAGCAATTTTTTGACCACACCCATTTTGTGGCCACACCCCCTAATTACCATGTTCATTTTACAAAGTTTGGCAGGTAATAAAAATGTGAAAATATTTCTCCTTATCTAAACTGTTAAATTTTCTTATCTCAAAATTGTTATAAAGCATCTTAGTTGCACCTGTTAGCTGTACTGGCCTCTCTGCCAAAAGCCAATTAAGTTAGAAACTTTGTTTTTTTTTCTGGCTGTTCAGTGCAGAGAAAAGAGGGACTTCCCAGTACAAATGAGGGACCTCAGGTTGAGCTATCAAAAGAGGGACTGTCCCTCTGAAAAAGGGACAGTTGGGAGGTATGTGTGCACATGATCAGTCCCAAGTCTCTGGCTAAAGCTATTATGTAGTAGTTGAACTATAGCTAAGCACATTATTAAGAGACTACTACAAGCTAATTAGTGCAAGACTACAGCTTGGAGGAGACATTGGAGTCTAACTATCATATACAAAACTTATAACTGTCTCTGAGAGTCAGGCAAAGCAGCCAGACAAGCACAGTAACTTTTGGTACATTTAATACAACATCGCAGGTGGGTGTGGCCTGTCCCATTATTACTCTCAGCTTAGACAGGAAGAGGAACAGGAGTGAGTCATAAAATAATGGCAAAACAGCAGGAATGCCCCTAACCAAAATGGCCACACGAGCAGGTTACTACAATAAGAATAGCCATATCACCTAAAATGATCATATTTATGTTTTGCATACTTTTCTTTCTCTACAATCATTATAAGTGCAGCATTATATTTCTCAGCCATTTGTAAAAACTTCCATTTATGAACCTGTAGTGTTTAACAGCAGCTCTTTTAGGAAAGGTTTGTTCATGTTTATTACTATGCAGCACAGGGGACATTAGAGGGCGCCCTCTATAGCAGGTCAGATACTTTGCCTTAGCCATGTGGAGCAGAGCTGGCCACTTCTCATCTTGTTTGTATATGGCAATAAGCTTTGTTCTTATTGGTTCAGGAATGTGACTGACAGTGTTGCTTCACAGAATGGTTATTTTATCTGTTTTGTGGAACAAAACTGTCATTTTGTGGAAAGAATGAATCCTGTACTATAAAATCTTGCTTTCTGTCACAGATATCTATTTTGTCAGTCAAATCTAGCTTGACAAGCACTAGTTAGTTACACTATTATATATTATGTCCAACTTTGTTTTTACATAATTCATTCTGTAAGTAACTTTGCAAATAAGTGCGTCCGTTACATGGAGGTTATACATTTGTGCGACAGATTGCTTGTTAAACTGTACAGAATGGAGTTTGTGATATAATGACATCCTTTTGTGCACTAACCAGATTTCGTTTTCATTCTTTAATAGAAATAAGTCTTTTGTATATTTTTTTTCTCTGTGTATGGTCACAAATACTTTTATAACATGAGAGACATTCATTCTGTGTATTAGGGATAGTTTTGTATACAAAATGTATTTGGGACAAACGGCACCCCATAGAAACCATACTTTTTCAGCAGTCTTTCTGGTTGCATATTCCTGGAGGCCTTGTGCCTCAGTATAAGTGGAAGCTGTGATACTAAGTTATAATATCTTTGCAAACACACAGGTAAATAGTGATGAGCGAGTTTGTCCCCTTTCGCCGAAATTTTTTTTGAAACTGCAAAAAAATTTGCATTTTTTTTGCACAACAATTTTTCTCGCTTCAAATACAATAAAGTCAATGGGCGTTTTTCACTACAGGTGAGTTTTACCACAGCAGGAAAAACCAGACAGTAAAACTGCATAATTTTGAATGAACAGTTTACAGGTATGCAATACACAGAATGGCCTTATGGTGTCAGTCTTTTACAATACATTCAAAGCATCTGTGTTATTTTCATTTATATAATTTATATTTATATAATTTTGTTCTCTCAGCTCACATGATTTTGTATGCTGAAATTACCCCACCAGCGCTGTCACAATAATGGTCCATCAACAGCAGCTCCTCATCTTCTGATTCTGTTACACCGCTGTTTGAGTCTCAGCGACATAATATATCATCATAACATTAACAGAGAGCAATGCAACACGTTTTGAAAGCTGATTATATATATAACAATTAATATATATAAAAAAAAATGCCATAGAAATACATATGCCAAGGTAAATCCCTGTGATTATAATGAATCAGATACAGCAGCTCTTTACATAAAAACATGCCAATGTTGTCCCCACCCAACAGGATTTTCAAACCTGCCCCACAACTCTCTGCCAAGATATATATTGGAGAGGCAATAAGGAGGGCTTATACATGGGCAGATAAAATGGTGACTGAAGAGGCTGAATAAGAAGCTTAAATCTGCCTTTCAATGGCCAGGGTAAGGCTAGGGTCACACAATTGCGGATCTCGACTTGCTGAGAAACGCGGGCCAAGAATCCGCTAGGGCCACCCAATTGCGAATCTCGCCACTCCCCTGCTGCTCCTCTGCTCCTTTTCTGCTTGCATCTGGCTAAACACTATGGATTTCGGTGCCAAAACATTCTGATATCAGCTAGGATACTCCTAGCCAGATATATGAAATACTTTTTTTTTAATTAAAAGTTTACATGAGATACTTTTACTAAAGCAGTCAGGGATCTTGTGCCATTTCTCATAAATAAGTAGTGACGAAAACCTTGAAGAATAAAGAAACAGTTTTAAAAACATAGATAAAGTCCTGCGAGGGGTTGTGCAATGACCAATCTGAGCACAAGGTACTGCCTGTTGTACATTACTGGAAATAACTTGTTGCAATCCCACACTGGAATTTTTATTGTCTGTGTAATGGTGGCCATATGTGGGTCAATATCAGCTGCTTACTCTACTCCTGCAGACTACAATCTTTTTGGTCCATGTAAGGCAGGCTGTCAGTGGCCTAGGCAGAAATAATCTAGATTATATATTAGGCATGTTTTATAATTGTGATGGTGAGGACGCTAATATGGTTCACGTACTCCAAGTCTCGTTAGGCATGGAGTATGAACGGATGAGCCTGATTTCGTCCAGTGAAAATTAAGCAGAGTTTCGCTTGTGTGGTGTGATCACAAAAATGTATGGCCAGGTTAAAGGGTGGTTCACCTTTAAGTAATCTTTTAATATGTAACAGAAATGCCAGTTCTAAGCAACTTGTCCTTTGGGTGTTCATTATTTATTTTTTATAGTTTTATAATTATTTGCCTTTTTCTTCTGCCACTTTCCAGCTATCAAATGAGCGTTGCTGGCCCCATCTAAAAAAGCAAATGCTCTGTAAGGCTACAAATGTATTGTTATTGCTAATTTTCATTTCTTATCTTTCCAGTAAGGTCCTCCTATTCATATTCCTGTCTCTTATGCAAATCAATGCATGGTTGTTAGGGTAATTTGGACCCTAGCTAACAGATTGTTTATAATGCAAATTAAAGAGCTGTTGAATAAAAAGCTAAATAACTCAAAATAGATAGATAGATAGACAGATAGATAGATATAGATGCAATATGATATTGCTGCTAGAAGTCTTTCTGTAAAAGTGTTCCTGAGCCTGCTAACTGCTTACCTGTTTTTGTCTCATTTCCTTTATTCACCTTCTGAAAATCTGCTTGTAAGGTTAAAAAATGCCAGTGGTGCATACTAGTGTATATGTTTTCTGGTTGAAATATGCCCTCTTTGGGCAGTGACAAGCAGGTCCCTGTCATGCTCCACACATGAGACTGCATGGGGGAGCATTAGCATTTTCCCAGTGAAAATTCTATTGGGGGCCCTTTGGAAATATGGCTTTTGGTTGTCAAAGGCTGCTATAGCAAACCCCTGAAAAAAAGGCTCTAGCTGATCAAAAACTTGCACGGGATTGCCGTAGCAGACAATGAATGCTCCTTAGTTAAATAAAAATGGCAGAAGTTTAAAAACAATAATAATATAAATTGTTTTATATTGTTTGGGTTCATGGTATACTTGTTGGAGAATATTTTGATTATGATCTAATGCCACTGAAATTCTGGGCAGTGTGCTCATAGCTTTAAGGACAGATCATATGCATCTGTACCAACCATGATTAAATAAAGAAAACAAGCACTTTTGAGACTGGAACTAATTAGTGTTCCTTAAAAAGCAAACACCAACCCTCATTTAGTGCTCTATAAATCTATAATCAATGTGAAGATCAATGGGTTCATTAAACTAGTACAACCTAATTACACAAACCATTTAACTGTCAAAGATACTTTACACACCACTTTAGACCAATTATAAATCTAAAAGAAAATTAAGCAGCCATGAATTATTGTTCTAGGTTGGCTTGTTTTAATTTGAACTCCAGTCTTCTGAAAGTGGGGATATGCATCAATGTTATAATGACTATTAATATTAATGAAACTCATCCTACTTTTATGGCATTGCCAATCTTTAGGAGTACTAAAACATTTCAGGCACACCTAGTCTTACCCGGTGAGCTTCTAATCTACTGTTTAAGTGTTTAGAATTTAGTGATTTAGGTCAGAAGGAGTAAGACTCATGCAGGATTTAAATCTGTGTAAGAGCTAAAAAATCAACTTATCGATATTCTCTCTCTCTCTCTCTCTCTCTCTCTCTCTCTCTATATATGTATATATATGAAAACATTTGGGAACTCCACTTAGTTCTTCAGAGTTTTGTTTATCATTGGCTGAGCTTTCAAAGTAGCAACTTCTTTTTAATATATAACATGCCTTATGGAAACAGTAGTATTTCAGCAGTAACATAACGTTTATTGGATTAACAGAAAATATGCAATTCGCATCATAACAAAATAAGACAGGTACATAAATTTGGGCACCCCAACAGAGATATTACATTAATACTTAGTTCAGCCTCCTTTTGTGAAAGTAACAGCCTCTAGACGCCTCCTATAGCCTTTGATGAGTGTCTGGATTCTGGATGGCAGTATTGTTGACCAATCGTCCATACAAAATCTCTCCAGTTCAGTTAAATTTGATGGCTGCCGAGCATGGACAGCCTGCTTCAAATCATCCCATAGATTTCCCATGATATTCAAGTCGGGGGAATTTGACGGCCATTCCAGAATATATGTGTTTAGGGTCATTGTCTTGTTGGAATATCCAACAAATCACTTTGTGAACATTATCCTGAAGAAATTGTTGATATTGGGTTTAATTTATCCGACCCTCGACTTTAACCCTTTAAGTGCCAGCAGAATTTCACATTTTGGTTACGCGAAATGCCAGCCGTTTTTGAAACATTTTGTGCTCTCTCACTTTAGGGGCATTTTCTGAGGGGAAACCTATAGTTTACCTAGGAAAACTATACATTGTTTTTTTCGGTAGAAACTGAGCTTTCTAAATCTGCCTGAGTTTTCATGTATTTCCACCTGTGCAAAAAAATTTATAGTGCTAAATACCAAAAAAAAATGAAAAATTACCATTTTTCATCGTATATCAATTTATACCAGAAAAATATTTCATTTTACGGATGAAAATCCAACTGATTTGGAAAGCCTTATGTCTCTCGAACGTGCCAATACCAGATATGTATAGTTTTAGGGAGATTTAGGATTTCTGTACAGCAAAAACTCCCGGCAGTATATTACCGAATTTTGAAAGCACTAAGGCAGAAAACGGCATGCTTTAGATTCCAAGGCAAAAAATCCTGAAACCGTAGGTTTACCCCAGAAAACCATACATTTTTGAAAAGTACACATTCTGCCGATTACAAAATGGGTAACTATGTCTCTCTACTCCCAACTACCAAACATAAAAGCTTGTCTGAACATAGCGGTTTTTCAACAAAAAATTCAAAATTCTGAAAAATCATTTCAAAGGTTTTATTTTGCTGCTCCGCATATCCCAAACTATATTAGGTACCAAGAAAAAGCACCTGAAATATGATTGCCAGGGGTCCACTGAACAATTTGATACCCATTATGCATAGGTTTACCAAAGTATCTGGCATTTAGAGACACCAATATGAAGTTAGCACATCCAAATTGTTCAGGACTTTACTTCAGCTACTGAGAAATCAACACATTGACTGCATTTTTTGTGGGGTAAAAACACAGAAATATATGTTTACCCCCCAAACCCATATATTTTTGGAAAGTACACATTCTACTGAATCTAAAATGGGTACCCATGCCTTTCTGCTCCAAACTACTGAGTCGCAAGGCTTTCCCACAATTGTCGGTTTTGGTGAAATATCTGAAAATTTCCTCAAAGCTTCAACTTCCCAGCACCATATCGCCCATGTATCATTACGTACTAAGAAAAAGCACCCTAAATATGATTGCCAGGGTTCCTCTGAACATTTTGGTGGTCATTGTTCATAAGTTTACCAAAGTATCTGGCATTTAGAGGCCCCAAAATGAAGTTAGCGCATACAAGCAGTCCCGTGGGTAACTTCAGCTAATGAAAAATCAACACATTGACTGCATTTTTGTGGGGTAAAAACACAGAAATATATGTTTACCCCTCAAACCCATATATTTTTGGAAAGTACACATTCTACTGAATCTAAAATGGGTACCCATGCCTTTCTGCTCCAAACTACTGAGTCGCAAGGCTTTCCCAAAGTTGTCGGTTTTGGTGAAATATCTGAAAATTGCCTCAAAGCTTCAACTTCCCAGCACCATATCACCCATGTGTCATTACGTACTAAGAAAAAGCACCCTAAATATGATTGCCAGGGTTCCTCTGAACATTTTGGTGGCCATTGTTCATAAGTTTACCAAAGTATCTGGCATTTAGAGGCCCCAAAATGATGTTAGCGCATACAAACAGTCCCGTGGGTAACTTCAGCTAATGAAAAATCAACACATTGACTGCATTTTTGTGGGGTAAAAACACAGAAATATATGTTTACCCCCCAAAACCCATATATTTTTGGAAAGTACACATTCTACAGAATCTAAAATGGGTACCCATGCCTTTCTGCTCCAAACTACTGAGTCGCAAGGCTTTCCCACAATTGTCGGTTTTGGTGAAATATCTGAAAATTGCCTCAAAGCTTCAACTTCTCAGCACCATATCACCCATGTATCGTTATGCACCAAGAAAAAGCACCCTAAATATGATTGCCAGGGTTCCTCCGAACAGTTTGGTGGCCATTGTTCATAGGTTTACCAAAGTATCTGGCATTTAGAGGCCCCAAAATGAAGTTAGCGCATACAAACAGTCCCGTGGGTAACTTCAGCTAATGAAAAATCAACACATTGACTGCATTTTTGTGGGGTAAAAACACAGAAATATATGTTTACCCCCCAAACCCATACATTTTTGGAAAGTACACATTCTACAGAATCTAAAATGGGTACCCATGCCTTATTGCTCCAAACTACTGAGTCGCAAGGCTTTCCCAAAGTTGTCGGTTTTGGTGAAATATCTGAAAATTGCTTCAAAGCTTCAACTTCCCAGCACCATATCACCCATGTGTCATTACGTACTAAGAAAAAGCACCCTAAATATGATTGCCAGGGTTCCTCTGAACATTTTGGTGGCCATTGTTCATAAGTTTACCAAAGTATCTGGCATTTAGAGGCCCCAAAATGAAGTTAGCGCATACAAACAGTCCCGTGGGTAACTTCAGCTAATGAAAAATCAACACATTGACTGCATTTTTGTGGGGTAAAACACAGAAATATATGTTTACCCCCCAAAACCCATATATTTTTGGAAAGTACACATTCTACAGAATCTAAAATGGGTACCCATGCCTTTCTGCTCCAAACTACTGAGTCGCAAGGCTTTCCCACAATTGTCGGTTTTGGTGAGATATCTGAAAATTGCCTCAAAGCTTCAACTTCCCAGCACCATATCACCCATGTGTCATTACGTACTAAGAAAAAGCACCCTAAATATGATTGCCAGGGTTCCTCTGAACATTTTGGTGGCCATTGTTCATAAGTTTACCAAAGTATCTGGCATTTAGAGGCCCCAAAATGAAGTTAGCGCATACAAACAGTCCCGTGGGTAACTTCAGCTAATGAAAGATCAACAAATTGACTGCATTTTTGTGGGGTAAAAAACAGAAATATATGTTTACCCCCCAAAACCCATATATTTTTGGAAAGTACACATTCTACAGAATCTAAAATGGGTACCCATGCCTTTCTGCTCCAAACTACTGAGTCGCAAGGCTTTCCCACAATTGTCGGTTTTGGTGAGATATCTGAAAATTGCCTCAAAGCTTCAACTTCCCAGCACCATATCACCCATGTGTCATTACGTACTAAGAAAAAGCACCCTAAATATGATTGCCAGGGTTCCTCTGAACATTTTGGTGGCCATTGTTCATAAGTTTACCAAAGTATCTGGCATTTAGAGGCCCCAAAATGAAGTTAGCGCATACAAACAGTCCCGTGGGTAACTTCAGCTAATGAAAGATCAACAAATTGACTGCATTTTTGTGGGGTAAAAAACAGAAATATATGTTTACCCCCCAAAACCCATATATTTTTGGAAAGTACACATTTTACCGAATCTAAAATGGGTACCCATGCCTTTCTGCTCCAAACTACTGAGTCGCAAGGCTTTCCCACAATTGTCGGTTTTGGTGAAATATCTGAACATTTCCTCAAAGCTTCAACTTCTCAGCACCATATCACCCATGTATCGTTATGCACCAAGAAAAAGCACCCTAAATATGATTGCCAGGGTTCCTCCGAACAGTTTGGTGGCCATTGTTCATAGGTTTACCAAAGTATCTGGCATTTAGAGGCCCCAAAATGAAGTTAGCGCATACAAACAGTCCCGTGGGTAACTTCAGCTAATGAAAAATCAACACATTGACTGCATTTTTGTGGGGTAAAAACACAGAAATATATGTTTACCCCCCAAACCCATACATTTTTGGAAAGTACACATTCTACAGAATCTAAAATGGGTACCCATGCCTTATTGCTCCAAACTACTGAGTCGCAAGGCTTTCCCAAAGTTGTCGGTTTTGGTGAAATATGTGGAAATTGCCTCAAAGCTTCAACTTTCCAGCATCGTATTGTCCATGTATCGTTACCAGCATAAAGCATCCTAAATATAAACATATGGGTCTACTAAACAGTTTGATACCCAATGTGCATAGATATACCAAACTATGTGGCGCACAGAGACCCCCAAATGACAATATGTATAGACATTTTCACGGCTGACGCGCTGGCTGCTGCAATATAACCACCCGGTGTGTGTATTATGCGACATTAGCCCACCTAACAGTACAGAGACCCCAGAAAACCATATATTTTCAGAAAGTACACATTCTGACGAATCCAATATGGGTAAATAAGTGTTTCTACTGCAAACTGCCAAACTGCAAAGCAATGCTGAACATAACGGTTTTTATCAAATTTCGGAAAATCGTCACAAAGCTTGAATTTTACCCCATTATATGCCACACATTTCGTAACGTATCAGCATAAAACATCCTAAATATGAACGCCAGGGGTCTACTGAACACTTTGATGCCCAATATGCATAGATATACCAAACTATGTGGCGCACAGAGACCCCCAAATGACAATAGTGTATATACATTTTCACGGCTGACGCTCTGGCTGCTGCAATATGAGCACCTGGAGTGTGTATTATGCGACATTAGACCCCCCTAACAGTACAGAGACCCCAGAAAACCATATATTTTCAGAAAGTACACATTCTGACGAATCCAATATGGGTAAATAAGTGTTTCTACTGCAAACTGCCAAACTGCAAAGCAATGCTGAACATAACGGTTTTTATGAAATTTCTGAAAATCGTCACAAAGCTTGAATTCTACCCCATTACATGCCACACATTTCGTAACGTATCAGCATAAAACTTCCTAAATATGAACGCCAGGGGTCTACTGAACACTTTGATGCCCAGTATGCATAGATATACCAAACTATGTGGCGTACAGAGACCCCCAAATGACAATAGTGTATATACATTTTCACGGCTGACGCGCTGGCTGCTGCAATATAAGCACCTGGTGTGTGTATTATGCAACATTAGACCCCCCTAACAGTACAGAGACCCCAGAAAACCATATATTTTCAGAAAGTACACATTCTGACGAATCCGATATGGGTAAATAAGTGTTTCTACTGCAAACTGCCAAACTGCAAAGCAATGCTGAACATAACGGTTTTTATCAAATTTCTGAAAATCGTCACAAAGCTTGAATTCTACCCCATTATATGCCACACATTTCGTAACGTATCAGCATAAAACATCCTAAATATGAACGCCAGGGGTCTACTGAACACTTTGATGCCCAGTATGCATAGATATACCAAACTATGTGGCGTACAGAGACCCCCAAATGACAATAGTGTATATACATTTTCACGGCTGACGCGCTGGCTGCTGCAATATAAGCACCTGGTGTGTGTATTATGCAACATTAGACCCCCCTAACAGTACAGAGACCCCAGAAAACCATATATTTTCAGAAAGTACACATTCTGACGAATCCAATATGGGTAAATAAGTGTTTCTACTGCAAACTGCCAAACTGCAAAGCAATGCTGAACATAACGGTTTTTATCAAATTTCTGAAAATCGTCACAAAGCTTGAATTTTACCCCATTATATGCCCCACATTTCGTAACTTATCAGCATAAAACATCCTAAATATGAACGCCAGGGGTCTACTGAACACTTTGATGCCCAATATGCATAGATATACCAAACTATGTGGCGCACAGAGACCCCCAAATGACAATAGTGTATATACATTTTCACGGCTGACGCTCTGGCTGCTGCAATATGAGCACCTGGAGTGTGTATTATGCGACATTAGACCCCCCTAACAGTACAGAGACCCCAGAAAACCATATATTTTCAGAAAGTACACATTCTGACGAATCCAATATGGGTAAATAAGTGTTTCTACTGCAAACTGCCAAACTGCAAAGCAATGCTGAACGTAACGGTTTTTATCAAATTTCTGAAAATCGTCACAAAGCTTGAATTTTACCCCATTATATGCCCCACATTTCGTAACTTATCAGCATAAAACATCCTAAATATGAACGCCAGGGGTCTACTGAACACTTTGATGCCCAATATGCATAGATATACCAAACTATGTGGCGCACAGAGACCCCCAAATGACAATAGTGTATATACATTTTCACGGCTGACGCTCTGGCTGCTGCAATATGAGCACCTAGAGTGTGTATTATGCAACATTAGACCCCCCTAACAGTACAGAGACCCCAGAAAACCATATATTTTCAGAAAGTACACATTCTGACGAATCCAATATGGGTAAATAAGTGTTTCTACTGCAAACTGCCAAACTGCAAAGCAATGCTGAACATAACGGTTTTTATCAAATTTCTGAAAATCGTCACAAAGCTTGAATTCTACCCCATTATATGCCACACATTTCGTAACGTATCAGCATAAAACATCCTAAATATGAACGCCAAGGGTCTACTGAACACTTTGATGCCCAGTATGCATAGATATAGCAAACTATGTGGCGTACAGAGACCCCCAAATGACAATAGTGTATATACATTTTCACGGCTGACGCGCTGGCTGCTGCAATATAAGCACCTGGTGTGTGTATTATGCAACATTAGACCCCCTAACAGTACAGAGACCCCAGAAAACCATATATTTTCAGAAAGTACACATTCTGACGAATCCAATATGGGTAAATAAGTGTTTCTACTGCAAACTGCCAAACTGCAAAGCAATGCTGAACATAACGGTTTTTTATCAAATTTCTGAAAATCGTCACAAAGCTTGAATTCTACCCCATTATATGCCACACATTTCGTAACTTATCAGCATAAAACATCCTAAATATGAACGCCAGGGGTCTACTGAACACTTTGATGCCCAATATGCATAGATATACCAAACTATGTGGCGCACAGAGACCCCCAAATGACAATAGTGTATATACATTTTCACGGCTGACGCGCTGGCTGCTTCAATTTGAGCACCTGGTGTGTGTATTATGCGACATTAGACCCCCCTAACAGTACAGAGACCCCAGAAAACCATATATTTTCAGAAAGTACACATTCTGACGAATACAATATGGGTAAATAAATGTTTCTACTGTAAACTGCCAAACTGCAAAGCAATGCTGAACATAACGGTTTTTATCAAATTTCTGAAAATCGTCACAAAGCTTGAATTTTACCCCATTATATGCCCCACATTTCGTAACGTATCAGCATAAAACATCCTAAATATGAACGCCAGGGGTCTACTGAACACTTTGATGCCCAATATGCATAGATATACCAAACTATGTGG
Source organism: Xenopus laevis (assembly GCF_017654675.1). NCBI lineage: Eukaryota > Metazoa > Chordata > Amphibia > Anura > Pipidae > Xenopus > Xenopus laevis. The sequence continues at coordinate 93,666,816 of NC_054381.1, read as the reverse complement.
CACACAGAGACCCCCAAATGGATATATAGTAAATAAAATTTACAAGGCAAAACAAAATAAGGCAGTAAAGAGTGAAATGCAAAAAAATCCAATAAAACCACAAAAATCAATGTTTTTTTTCCAGACTCGTGTTATCGGCCGTCAGAATCACAGTTTGAATATTTTAGCTGGGCCAAACAGGTTATACGGCTAGAAACAAGTGAACACAACATACGCAGAGCTGAAAATGCAATAAAATGGCTAAAAATGCAATAAAATGGCTAAAAATGCACCAAAATACCCAAAATTGCAATATAATCACCGAAATAACATAAAAAAGATATTGCACAGTACGGTTAGCGAATACGCTATTCGTAATGGCAATAAAACATTTTTTTCAGCCAAAAAAAGAAACGATGCGATAAGAAAAAAAAAAAAAAGCCACAATGCCATGTATGTGCGTGTGCGTGTGTACAAATGGTAAATTACATGTTATGTGCGCGTGTGTGCGTGTGCACATGTGTGTAAGTGCAGTGAGTGTAAGTGACCCCCCCAATCCCCAAAAATGTATGTGTAAGTGTGTGTAAGTGTGAATCTAAGTGTGTATTACTGTAATAAGTGTGTGTTGGTGTGTTTGTGTGTGTAATTGTTGCACTAACCTGAAAAAATCGCTGGAGACTGTTGCAGGCGATCTGGAAGGGCCTCAGGAAGAGATCTGCGACGTCCTCTGTGTGCCTGTGCTGTGGGGGCGGAGATATCCAGCGCGGTGTAGGCTGCAGCAGCAGGACACGTAAGTTACACGTGCCTGCTGCTGTTTTTGGGCCCCTGGGCGATCGCGCCCCAGGGGCCACTCGATCCCCTGCTCTGCTCGTTGCCTAGGGGCAGGGGATCGATGCGGAACGGAGCGAGCGGCTCTAACAGCCGCTCCTCCGCTCCAGAACCCGGAAGTGCTGCAGAACGTAGAATCTACGTTCTGTGGCATTTCAAGTTACTTTTCCACAGAACGTAGATTCTACGTTCTGTGGCACTTAAAGGGTTAACAAGGGCCTCAGTCCCTGAACTAGCCACACAGCCCCACAGCATGATGGAACCTCCACCACATTTGACAGTAGGTAGTATGTGTTTTTCTTGGAATGCTCTTCTTCCACCATGCAAAGCGCTTTTTATTATGTTCCAAAATGAATGTGGCTTGTCTAAACAAGCGACTGTTTGTGGCGTGAGTGCAAAGGCTTCTTTCTCATCACCCTGCCGTACAGATGTTCTTTGTGCAAATTGTGCTGAATTGTAAAACGATGTACAAAGTAAGTTGCAGGTAAAACTTAGTCCCTGTGTTAAATGTATATTGAAGCAATAGAATTCTTAATGAATCAGATGAAAATTGAGCATAGGACTGGCCAGGTATGGGATGACTTTGATGTAGTTGGCCAGCTTAAATATATTGCAATATATAAACAAACAATACCTGTTTTGTTTAAAGGGCAAGGCATTTTTTAGTAGCTGTATGCACAAATTGTCTCAATGTCTTAAAGCGTTAAAACATATTTACCTGTTATAAAGGTGTTTAAATATCTGAGCTGTCAATCAAATATTATTTTCCATGCCTCTATGCCTGAGGCATAGAGGTGGGGGCAGTCAATTACTTTCACTTTCCATTTAGCAATTCCTATATGTCACTACGCTCCTTACATTCCACCTTCCCTCCTCATACTTTATAATTGTGTAGGGCACTGTGCATGGATATTGCGTCCCCCATTCTGGTGCATACACAATATTTTGGGGGTGTTACACAATTTGTCTTAATAACAGTGTCCACAAAATGGCAGCTGCCAGCTTGCTGTAATTGTGTAATTTCAAGACTGAAGGAAACAAAATGTAAATAATATAGTGTAAGTAAAGTTTATTTTGCTCAATTAAAATGATAGAAAAGCATTTGGAATTATTGATGACAGGTCCCCTTTAAATATATTGATAATGGGGTGAGTGCAGAGGACCTCTTGTATTTGTCTTATTCCAATCAGTACATGTTGCTGCTGAATAAAATGCTAAATAACTTCAAATTTTCAACTGCCCTGGCCTTATTGTGATTCTATTTGGATTGTGAAGTGGGAGCAGAGCAGTGCATAGGTGTACAGTATCTATTGTACAGTGCTTCAGAATGTTCTGGTGCTTTATACATAATTTATTTATATGAATAGTAATAATAATAATATAGCACCACAGTTAGGCACTGTACATACATGATGCATTTTATATATATATATATATATATATATATATATATATATATATATATATATATATATATATATATATATATATATATATATATATATATATATACATAAAAGCAAAGAAATATGCACTGGAATGATTATATTTTCTCTTCTTCACTTGCAGAATTAGAGTTCTTTTTCACCTGATACTAAATATTGTTTTTCTTAGACCTAGTCTTGCAGGTTCCTAGAAATCTGGATGAAACATTTTTTATCATATTGGCCATTGGTCTGTTTCATCTAGGTCAGCCACCTCAGTATTTTATACATTGTTCTATTTTCTCTAGGAGCAGCTATAAAAGAAACATAATTACTGAGAAAAAACCCCCACAAATTTACAATACATCCCTTATAGTTACATGTTATCCCTGAGGTGTCTGGTAAATATAAAATGACCGCCACTAGGTGGTGATGTGTGCCTGCATTGACTACTTTTAATGACTAACTAATGACATCAATAAGAATCACTAGAACCTCGGCACATTGCATTATATTAAAAAAAAAGTGTGTTTAATCTCAGTATCTAAGGGCATTCGATTAATATCTTTTTAAAACTTGTAACCAGCTTGAGATTCCCCATGTAGATGTCTTTATAATAAAGCCGTTATTATGATTACTGTTCTTGCAGCACTCCTGTTTTTTTTATATTTGTTCTGACACTTCTGATTTTTCTCCAAAATATGTTTTGCTGATTTTTTTTTGTCTAGAAATGTGCAAACGGTTCTTCCATCAAGACGCAAATGCAAGATAATTTTAACGATGGTGTTTCAGTATCCCTAAAAGCATATTTACTGTCTGAAATAGTCGATTTTCTTTTTATTGTGATGCTATATGTAATGTATTTTCCTGTTATTAGTCATTTGTAAGTAAATTTACTAAATACCAATAATAAAATGGAGGATATTCTGCAACTGATTTATGTAACATATGAAGAGCAAAAATAATTTTCAATTCCTTTTCACACTGTCCCAGATATGCCCTCCAATTTTAATGAAGTTGTAAGATAATATAATGGCAATAATATAAATACTTCACCCCCCAAAAAAAGGCTCCACAAAAAAAATAAAAGGGCTAAACAAGCTCCATCTTTTTCAGCATTCATTCTTTTCACTGTACCCTTGAGTTAAGTATTGTAAGGCAAAGGCCGGGGAGTCATTTTCCTACAATTAATTAAAGCTCACCTTATGAAAACATAAGCCGAGGATGCCTTATTGCTTAAAACACAAATGCTGCTATATGGTTACAGGCTCTCTACTTTATGCTTGAATCCAACATAAGATGCTTTTCAGAAGGCAATTAAGACCCTTCTCACCACTATTAATTGCAATAAAACAATCAATCAAACCCCAGAATGATTGATATAGTATTTAGGTGTGCCGTCTATGCATGAACAAAGAACAGGGATCTGGCTATGTACAAGGGAGGCAGGATCTTCATTGGGAAATCATTTTGCAGTAACTGGACTGCTGTTCCTGAAAGGCTAAGAAAAGCGTCAGCTTTAAAAATCTAGCCCTATAATTGAGTAACCTTCTATGGCAGGTTTTCATTCTCTGAGTGGATACCTGCATGTCAATAATGGCAGATTGGCACACACATCAACGCATTTCTTGAAATTTGGTGCATGCCACAAATTCTAAACTGCCCTGGGTTCACAATAAAGGATGGAGCTATTAAGTTACATCAAGGTGAGCAGGCACACAAGCAAGGGGACCTGTGGCTATCTAAAGGAGAAGGCAGCAGAACATATAATTTGCAGATATGTGTAAAGTGGGCCTTATGGGCAACTATTTGGTGTCTGGGAGGAAGATTCTCAGCCTGAAGGTCGGGGTAAGATTTGTAGAGAATGAGGGAAAGTCAGAATGCATGAAAACTTGGAGGAACTGTGAAACTGTTAAAAGCTAAAGGATCCAGACCAAATGATGCACCTCAAGGGAGGTGGAAAGTCCAAAAACTACAGGACAAGACTTGCGTTTGTCATCAATTCACAATCTCACACACACAAATAGAAATCCATGCAGGCATAAAAATTAAATTTTAACATGTGAACAGTAACACCACGCCAAGGCTTTAACCTGTGTTACTGAGGATTCACCCACTTTTCATATCTCAGAGTTGATTCATTTGGGAGTAGAAAGGCAAATGTGTGTTGAGAGCCAAATTGAATCAACCCATCCCATTCTCTTTCACAAACACGAATCATGTGCAACATGCCGAGTTCACTTCTGCCTAATTTTCATCTGAGGGGGTTTAAACTCTATATATAACTCTGCTATAATAAATTCTAAACATATTCTATATTACAAAGGCCTGCATTTTTATTCCTTAACTATCTCCACTGCGCATAGGGTAGGAGAAAAAGGGGTCAAAGGCATGACACATTGGTAAAAAAGGACACTGGGACCCCTTTTGTAACAGCTGACATGTAAATAATTATTTACCACCTGTCATTTTACAGATCCTAATCCCCTTCCATTTCCAAATCCTCCTGCTTTTCCCCTCAAATCTTTAATTCCTCTCATATCCCTCTACAAATTCTAAAACAATGAGTAATATAAATAATATATAAAATATCCTATTCCCACATTCCCTAATCTCCACCCCCCCAGACCCCAATACTCCTCATTCTATAAATCCCCATATCCTAAAAGTGAATTAAATAAATTATTAATATAGTAAAATATTAACATTACTCAATCCTCTTCCTTTCCCCCTACAGACTCTCATTTTAAATCCTAAAAATCCTAAAAAGTGAATAATATAATAGAAATAATTAATCTAAGAAAATATTCTAATTCCCCTCCACTCTGCTAATCCTCAATTCTGCCCTCAGACCCGTATCTTCTACTCTTTTACCCCACAATTAAGAATCCCCTTCTACGTCAATGGTGTAGTATAATGAAGTACATGCTCAATAGACATTGACCACTCTCACACACAGATGCAAAAGACAGGGTAGTCATCCTTATTGTCATATATATATTTAGAGGACAGGCCTACATGGAGGGTAATAAACGAGCTGTGTTGAGTCAATGCTCATGCATCGGCTTGAGCAATAGCCATTTGTGGAGGGTACTGTTAATGTCAACCAAATGCCCTGCTATGTCCCACACATACACTTGTGTTGTGGTTATAAAGTAGTAAACGTAAAAGCAAAGCTTTCCCATGTGTGTCTTGCTCTGATTAATACTAGCAAAATACAAACTAGAAAAAGTGTCCCATGTATAAAAATTAAGTGGGCAACTCACATCCAGTCACACGTGTATACAGCAACTTGAATAGCAGTCAAGTACCTCAATTGTTTAGTATATATGAGTGCAGTCTAGAGAGAATGGATGTGTTAGGTGAATCTGAAGCATGAGCCTTGGATGAACTACATAAAGAAATACAGTGCCCCTTGCTTTAAAACAAGGGCAGTGCTCACAACCTCATGAATCTATCAATCATTAATTATAGACAGGGCTGCTGGTGAGATTAGCAGCACATCCCATGGGGAAAGAAACAGGTTTTTAAAGCCAGTTTTGTACAAGATTGCATTTTGGTGGCAGGTGCTATGGCCTGAACTTGGATTAAAAATAAACCCTGGCATTTCAAGTACACAGAGGACCAAACAGCCCCCACTAACCCACAAAATAGTGAATGTATATAGCATCTTACAGCAGTCCCATTGGCCTTTTCCATATTCTGCCAGTCAGAGCCTGCAGATTCTGGCTGTATGTAACTCATGAAAAAGGCAAATGATTTAAAGTTCCTGTTCATATGACTTAAATGTGCTAAGGTCTCATTTTAAATGTAAAGTAGCAGGCAGATGTGGGCTGGCTGTATCAGCGTGGAGGTAAGAAGATAGCTTGGCACATGGGGAGCTTGAGGAGAAGAAGTTCACTGGCACACAGGTAATGCTGGCAGGGTGAAACCCTTGCTTTAAATTTATTTAATGCAGCATGCAACGTTTCGGGTTGACCCATTTATCAAGCAAGGATGCTTGATAAAGGGGTCAACCCCAAAACGTTGCATGCTTGGCACAGTAATTTGTGGAAGTTTGATGTCTGCAACATGTAACTTAGTGCGCATCTGTCTGCCATTTAATAATTCAGCTGGAGATGATTGGGTTGTTGCATGGCGCATTGCTCTGTAGTTATGTAGGAACTCTGTTGTAAATACTTTCCAAGATTTCCCAGTAAGATTTGCTGCCTGTAGTGTATCTTTTAGACTTCTGTTGAATCGCTCAATTTCTCCATTTGCCAAATGCAAGGCTTTTACGGACAGAAAACGTGGTGCAAGAGAAGTGCACTTCCAGCCTTGATCTTTAGTCAGAATTAAGAAACCAGGAGTACTGAAACAAGGACAATCTGAATTTACTACACCAATTTAAGTGAGACACCAGCGAGGACCATACACATATGAACTGTATGATGGTCCCATATTGAATGCAAGTCGTCTTGCTCCTGTTAGGAATGACATTGGAGAAGATCAATTTGATAAAGGACATTTTCCTACTCCTGATGCCAACTGCAATAGACCTGAAGAAAGTGAACCTATAAGGTGTACTGAGAGAATCCCCTGCAGGGACCAAGGATTATGTGATGTGAATAATGCATAATATTGCTTTAAGATGCATACTGTTTAATTGTTGTTTATTACATTTGCCCAAATGCTTTCCTACTATAGGGGGAATATGTGCTGTTTACACAAAGGGCCTGTAGGTGTGCACATGAGTTATACTGTGTACATAGTACTTTCTATACTGCTTAAAAGTATTAGAGTTGAAGTGTAATGGCTGCATGAACCTGCTAATAAAGCACTGTTATACTCTAGATAAGTCCTTTAGTGAACAGAGTGCGGAACTCTTAGATAGATTACATAGAAGAGTGTATCCCTTGGACTTGCTAAAAGCATCCTGCGACAGAGCAAGTGCAGCAACCATACGATCTAAGGCAAATGATAAAGACAATAAGAATAAGTATTTGAACAAGAACCCTAAGAAGGATAAGGAAAAACATAAGGATAACATTTTTTTCATAACGGAATACAGTGAGGAGTATAATTCGGTCTGCAAAATAATAAAAATATACCTTCTTTTTTTTTTCAATTTGACAATTTTTATTGTTTTGCAGAAAATAATCAAGAGAAAGAGAGAAGAGAGAAAAAGAGGAGTGGTGAGTCTCAGAAGGTGAGTAGTGAATGGGGGGGAAGGAAAAGGGGGGGGGAGGAGGGGAGGAAGGAAGGGTACCGTAGATTGTCATCTGTATGGAGGAGTATGCAACTGCTGAGGATTATTATTCTATGCTGATTTTGAGTTATTTTGGAGGGTCTTCGTTATTCAAGTTATGTCAGATGTGAGATTTCAGTTTCCATTGTTTCCATAGTTCGTGGGTGAGTTGGTCTGTTAACACTTGTTTAGAGGTTGTCGCAGCGAATCTTTCGTGTACAAGATTGGAGTCAATAAGATTAATTAGATGTGTCTTGTTTGGAACTTCAGTGGATTTCCAATGTCGCGGTATCAATAGTCGAGCTGCTGTAAGTATGTGGAAGAATAGTTTTCTGCTTGGTTGTGCTATGGTGTCCAGTCCATGATTCAGCAGTGCCATTTCTGGTTTTAAGTGAATTGTTGTGTCGAAGATTTCCGATAGTAGCCGATTCACTTCGTGCCAAAAAGGTTTTAATGCGCGACAGGTCCACCAGATGTGTAGCATATCGCCTTTGGCTGTATTACAACGCCAACATCTGTCAGATACATTTGGGAACATTTTGCCGAGTACCGATGGTGTTTTGAACCATCTGTAGATTATTTTCTTGTTGTTTTCTATATGGTTTGTACACTTGGTGTATTTAGAAGCTATAGTCGTTAAGCTGGTCCATTGTGTCATTGTGAGTTCGAAATGGAGGTCCCGTTCCCAATGTTGGATGTGCAGTGGTTTTGTTTCACTTAAGTCTGGTAGAATCAGTTTGTAGACATTGGATAGGGCCTTCTTTTTTCCTGCTCTGAGGAAGCACAGTTGCTCAAAGCGCGTTTGTGGTCTCGATAGGCTACTTATATATGGATTTAGGTAGTGTCTTAATTGCAGGTATTTGTAGAAGTCTTGTTTGGGCAAATTAAATTCCAGCTGCAGATCTGTAAATGATTTTAAAATATCATTGGCGAGAAGATGGGATAGTGTTGTAATTCCTGACGCTTCCCAATTTTTTAAGGAGAGGTCTTCAATTTCGGTTTCCAATATCCTGATGGGAGAGTTTCTCGCTGGAAATGCATGAATATGTCTATTGGTTTTAACTTGGTTCCATATCTTCAGGGCTGTTTTTGTTGTATGGTATAGGGTGTTGGATTTTGTGATTTGCGACATTGTTTTGGTCCATACTAATTGCCGAAGTGTATACGGGTATAGTTGGTGTTGTTCAATTTCTAGCCACTGTTTGTGGTTTGGTGGGAGGTTCCAAAGTGTGAGTTGTTCCAGTATTGACGCCTTATAATAGTATTCTATACTTGGAACTCCGAAACCTCCTTCTTGTTGTCTGAGTTGCATTAGGCATCGTTTGATTCTCGGTCTCTTTCCCCCCCCATATAAATGTGTCTAGTGTTCTTTGGGCCTGTTGGAGGAAAGATTTGGGGATTTCTATCGGGAGGGTTCGGAAGAGGTATAGTAGTTTGGGCAGTGACATCATTTTAACTGCGGCTATACGACCCATCCAAGATAGGTATAGTGGCTTCCATTTGTCCAACTGTACTTGAATTTCTCTCAGGGTTTTTGGAAAGTTGTTGGTGTAAGTTTTTGCTATTGAGTTGCCTAGTTCCGTTCCCAAGTAGGTGATTGTGTCTTTCCGCCATTGGAAAGGGTAAGTTTCTCGGAGTAGTTCCTTTACGCGTTTTGGGATGTTCAGCGCTAAAGCTTGTGTTTTGGTTATATTTAGTTTGTAGTAAGAGACTTGGCTGTAAATTGATAGGATCTGAGTCAAATGTTGAAGTGATTTTTCGGGGTCTGTGAGCGTTAGCAAGATGTCATCTGCAAATAATGCTAGTTTGTACTCCACTTTTCCAATAATAATTCCTGTGATGTCTGGTAAGTCTCTAATTGTTTTGGCTAGAGGTTCCAAAATCAGGTTGAAAATCAGTGGGGATAATGGACAGCCCTGTCTTGTTCCATTTGTGATATAGAAGCGTTGCGATAGAAATCCCATATTGTTGACTTGGGCTGACGGTTTTGAGTACAGTGCTAGTATCGCGTGTAGAATATGTCCTTGAAAACCGAATGCTTGAAGTGTTTTTTCCATATACAACCAATGTACCCTGTCAAAGGCTTTTTCTGCATCTAACGCTAATAGCAGGGTTGGTGTTTTTTGGTGTGTGACTTTTTCTATGAGGGATAGGATTTTCCTGGTATTGTCTGTACCTTGGCGTCCTGACGTGAAGCCCGACTGATCATTGTGTATTATGTGTGGTAGTATGACTTTTAGCCGGTTTGCTAACACCTTTGCGTATAACTTTGTGTCACCGTTGAGTAGTGAGATCGGTCGGAAGTTGGCACATTGATTTGTAGGCTTGCCTGGTTTGGGAATGGTAGATATGGTAGCCGTCAGCATTTCTTCTGGCAGTGTACCTTGGCTGTGGATATGGTTAAATAGTTGGGTTAGTTGAGGGACCAGTATTGCCTGAAACCGTTTGTAGTAGGCAGTTGTGAGTCCGTCTGGTCCTGGTGCTTTTCCTGATGGGGTTGTGTTTATTGCTTCTTGTATTTCTTGTACAATAATGGGTGAGTTTAGTAGATGCAATTGTTCTGGAGTTATTTGTGGAAGCCTTGCTTTTGTTAAGAATGCATTGATACTTTGCTGAGATGGTTGTCTTTGTCTCGTGCTAGATTGTACAGGGATGCATAGAATTCTGCAAATTTATCTGCTATATCTTTAGGGTTAGTTATTTTATTGTTGTTTCTATCCAGTATGTGGTCTATAGTGTGGTTCTGTTGTTTCCTTTTTAGGGTGTTAGCTAGTAGCTTTGATGCCTTGTTTCCTTTCGTGTAGTGGGATAGTTTTAGTCGTTGCAAATGATAGTTAAGTTTGATTAGGTCCAGTTCGTGCAGTTTATTTCTAGTTTCTCTGATCGTTTTAGTTATTTGTTTATTAGGTTGAATTTTGTTACGTGATTCCAAGTCTAGCAGTTGTTGGAGCAGTTCTTGTCTGTTTTTTTCCCTTAGTCTTTTGATCCTGGATCCATATTTTATTAGGCATCCCCGAATTACTGGTTTGTGTGCACACCAAAGAGTGGTTTCTGAGATTTCATTAGTGGCGTTGAGAGTGAAGTATTCTTGCAACGTTTGGGTACATTGCTGGATGACTTCATTATTAAGGAGCAAAGATTCGTTAAGCCTCCAGTGTGTGGAGGGTAAAGCAGTGTTGTTTATCTTGTATTTGATGGTGACTGGTGCATGGTCAGACCAAGTTATTACTCCAATCTGCGTCTGCGTAATGTGTTGGAGAGAGTCTTTATCCGTAAACACGTAGTCTATTCTGGAGTATTTTGCATGGGGATGTGAATAATGGGTGAAATCCCTTTCTGCGGGGTGGTAAGCTCTCCAGGCATCAAATAGGTTGTGATAATTTAGAAGGTTTTTCAGATTAGTTGCGTGGGTGAGGGTCTCTTGTCTAGGTTTTTGAATTTTCTCTGCTCTGGTGTCCCAATCATGCGACAGTGGTATATTAAAGTCTCCTGTTACAATAATGTTGCCCTGTTTGAGTTTGTTTAAGGTTCTAAAAAAGGTGCGATAGAAGGAGGATTGTTTCGCCGTTGGTGCATAGACTGAGGCAATGGTGTAGGTACGGCCTTGCATTTCTATTACAGCAATAGCATATCTGCCCTGTGGATCAGTTTGTTGTTTTATTATCCGAGGGGAAATTGTGGAGTGGAACCAGATAGCAACTCCCCTTTTTTTAGTGTTGCTGCTTGCAAATATTTGTAGTGGGTACTGTTTGCATTCAAGTTTAGTGGGGTGTCCTGCTTTAAGATGTGTTTCCTGCAGGCAGAGGATTGTAATTTTCTCTTGTTTGGCCCAAGTCAGTAATTGGGACCTTTTGTTCGGGCTATTAAGCCCATTAACATTTACAGTTGTTATTGAGACTGCCATTGTGAATTGCAGGAGGTGTGGTGCTGTTTTGTATTACTTACAGTTTGTGACTCGTGAGAGGTTGGCGGTCGCTGTGGTAGGGCTGTCCTCCTTGGTGAACTGTTGCTTTTTCTCTTGCAGTGCATCGGTGTGGACAAAGCAGCAGCAGTTGGCACCCTGTTTGGGAGAGGGGGAACGGTGGTGGGGAGAGAAGAGGTGTGAAAGATAGAGAGGAAAGGTAGAGTTATAAACATCCAATTCAAAACATTTGAACACATCAACATATTTACAGCAATGCAGCATGTGGCATTGCCTAGGGTGGCTTTACTCGGTGTGAGAGAGTTCTTCCTGGCTTGTAGGAAGGTATAGTTTATAATGTTGGGCATCTCCACAACTGAAGCCATGGGTGGGGGGTAGTACTTTCCATAAGAGTGTTCGTCAGGGGGGATTGAGTGATGGTTGGTGTTGTTGCAGTCAGGTTTGAAGAGTGTAGCTTGACTGTTTATCAGACTCACTGGGTGAGACTTGCAGGTACCTTTCAGGTATTCGCGTTTGTCTCCGAATCTAAGTCGGTTTGTAGCATGTGCCTGTTGGTGGTCCTGCGGTGGCTGGGCTTGTTCACTAGCCATTCTTGCGGTATTTTGGCTGGTTTAGAGGCTGTTCGTTGTGGCAGGTCTTGTTGGGGCAATAGTTGCCACTGCTTCAGTAGCTGTATACCCTGTTGCGGGGTATGCAGGACATAGGGTGTGTCCTTGTAGAAAATTCTTAGCTTTACTGGGAACAGCCATCTGTATGGGATCCCAGCTTCCCTCAGGGCTGCTGTTGTGACATTAAAGTCTTTACGCCTCTTCATAGTATGTGCCGAGAGGTCAGGGTAGCATTGTAGCATGGAGTATTTTTCGGGAATTGCTTGCTTGTCCCGGAATGCCTTTAGCGTAAGTTCTTTAATATGGAAGAAATGCATTCTCAGTATCACCTCCCTGGGAGTGTCGGGAGGGGCATTTCTGTTTTTTGGCAATCTATGGGCTCTGTCAATGAGGAGGAGGTCAGTGTTTTCTTCAGGGAAGATTTCTTGGAGCATATCATTAAGATACTGATGTAGCTCCTCCATTTTTACGTGTTCAGAGATCCCCCTCAGCCTTATGTTGTTTCTCCTATGCCTGTCCTCTATGTCTGCCATTTTGTCACTTATATGGTGTAGCTCTGATTCTAATGCTGTGTTTGAGTCTATAAGTTCATTGTGTGAGCTCACTAGCTCTGCCATTTTGTTTTCTAGGTGATTAGTGCGGTCACCTATTTGTTGGACCTCCCTGTGGAGCTCTGCAATCGCCCCTCTCAAGTCTGCCTGGAGGTCAGTGCGGAGCGTGGTAAGTAGGCTTTTAAGAATGGGGAGCGTTATGGCTTGTGGGGAACTAGCGCTCATCTGCGTTTGTACTATTGTACTTGCCTCGTCATCCGTGCGCGTGGGGCTGCTGTCTCCATAGCCGCCGCCATCTTGGGAGGACAGGCCAGCTTCCAGCTGCGTTCCCGATTTGGGGTAGAATGCCGTCATTTTTTGCGGTGACGGTTTCTTACGGAGTTTCCCCATGATCAGCGGGTAGGTATCGGTAGTTCACCGGCTTTGTATGGCAGCTAATGGCTCTCAAACCTGCTTTTTGAAAGTTCCCCTGCACGGAGCTCTTTAGTTAGCCTCCTGTCGCATCGAGCGTTGGCTCCGCCCCTTCAAAAATATACCTTCTTATACTGTATAATGATAATAGGCTTGTGAAACACTTTCTCTTGGTAATATTAAGTTTGTATCCAGAAAAGCACCCACTTTGGGGAATATACTGGCCCCTAGCTTAGTCTCGTCCTCTGCTAATAAAGTAAATAAAGCAGGTAACAATTGGCTTTCCCTTAAAGGAACCTACAAATGCGTGGCTAATAGGTGCATGACTTGCAGCGTGATTGATACCAGTAGTCATTTTAAGTCCAATGTTACAGGTACAATATACCAAAAGAAGGGTTTTTGTAACTGCACTTCAACCTTCTGGAATGCAAATGTTGTGCTAAACAATATGTAGGTTGGTCCATTCTCTGTTTGAAAGACAGGGTGAGAGAAAATATAAGGGCCTTGAGAACAAAGATGAGAAATTCCCTATAGGTAAGCACTTTGCATTCTGTTCTCCCAGGGGCATTTAGACTTGAAGGTAAGGGTTATAGAACAGGTAAAAATCCCTCTTAGAGGAGGGGAAACTCTCCGACCCCTGAACTTAAAAGATTTGAATATGAGATATGATCTCACATATTTATATTAACTTATTTCTCCCAAATTGCCTTTTCTAACACAATCTAATTTATTAATTAACTTATTTCATTTAGTAAAACCTACTTCCTCCCCTATATGACCTTCAGCCCTTTAAAATATGCAGACTAAAGGCACCTCCTTCTTTTGATGCACACACATATACATATATATATATATATATATATATATATATATATATATATATATATATATATATATATATATATATATACACACACATACATACATATATATATAAAATATATATTTATATATATACTAGACAATAAGCCCGTTTAATTAACGGGCGCACAGGGACTGGACGCAGAGACACTTCAACTTTATTAAAATTGTATATGTATACATGTATATGTATCTGTAGTTACATGGACAGGCGAATCTGTCCCATTTTGCTTCAAATTTGTGAAACTGAAAATTTGAAAAAGGCATATTTTCATATATATATTCATTTATTTTCTAGACTTTTTTTTCACTACAGTGTGCTATTTTTGGGCTACTTTTGAAGTGCCTCTTGGCTAGTTTGTAGCCGACTTTCGCTGGTTTTGATGAGACCTGGCAACCCTGGAGCTGAGGTTTTGGTGCCAAGGAGACAATAACCAGCACCAAATAAATGATTTGTAATTGTTCCCCTGACACCCCCTCACAGAAGTAGAAGCCGCGAGCAACAGACCATGAGTGCGTATGGCCGCCTCGCACAACATAGACTCAGCGGCTTACGTGTAGCGTCACTGCCCATTTATACGTGTAGTCGTGATGCCAAACTCGCGAGATGAGGCTTCGCCGTCCGGCAGCAGTAAAGGGGCTGGATATTCACGGCTATGGGACGACGGGCCGTGTTGAGAGAATTGGCTCTGTCCCGCGAGAAGCGGTGAGAACCGTATTCATTGCTTATCAGTATGGGGAAACTGCTACACTGCAACAAAAACCCACTAATGTCTTAAAGGTTTGAGAACAGGTTCCGAAATAAGCTGCAGAATATGTCAGTGACTCCTAGCAGACTTTTCTATTATTGATTCACTTAAGCCCATTAAATTAACGGGCGCACAGGGACTGGACGCAGAGACACTTCAACTGACGGTCCGTGGGGCACATGCACAGTAGCGCAATCCCACAGACACAGGGACTGGACGCAGAGACACTTGAACTTTATTATATAGGATATATATATATATATATATATATATATATATATATATATATATATATATATATATATATATATATGAAAAGAAGATCAGCACTCTCTGTAGTTTGGTGAAATTGTGTTGATTTATTAATCAAAAATCACATCTTATGTGATTTTTGATTAATAAATCAACACAATTTCACCAAACTACAGAGAGTGCTGATCTTCTTTTCATATATCAATCACATTTGGATCGTGCACCTCTGGCTTCATCCTTTGGATTGTGGGACTCTATATATATATATATATATATATATATATAGATATATTTGTACATATGTGTAGTGTATATATATTTATGTGTTTTAACAAGTTATTTTGGCTCCAGCCTTTTGAGTGAATAGAACAATAAAGCAAATCTACATGTAACTGTTGCCCAGGTTTTCCAATTTGATGAACACATTACATTGATTTGTATGTATTTTAACTATGATTTACATATTGCCCAGCAGATGTCACTGTTATGCTTTCTATTTAAGGGAATGACACTGTTCGACCTGTAAGCCTATGATTAAGGGATTCCGTTCCCGAAACGCGTAAGGCCATGTGGAGCCATCCACTGTTGCAATAAATTCTCTTTATTCAATTTATCCAGAGTGCCGCCTATCTGTTCTTATCTTTACCTACTACAGCTGAGGCGCTGGTGGCTGAGCACCCGGTCCTGGAGTGGAGCAAGTGGAAGAGAAAGACAGTTTGGAGCGGCTATTTGACTGTTATACTCTCCTCATCCTCGGCTACCAAAACATAACACAACCTGCCCTATATTGTTCATATTGGTGAACAGTCAGATACTTATGCACATTTCTTTCGTGCCCTATAAGTGTCACTTTATAAGGGACCACTGAAAACTATAATGTATCTATGACTCCATGCTTCAAAGTCCCATCAGTATCACAACTGCAACCCCTTCTAATATTCTCTAAAAATATCTGTAACCTTCCACTTTAAAGCATATTATATTGCACATATCCCTGCATACAAGAATAAAACTTACTAAATATGAATGACAGCGGTCTTCTATACAGCTTCATGCCTAATATGCATAGGATTACCAAACTATCTAGCATGTAGAGGCCCAGAATGAAAACAGTGCACATTTTCACAGGCAAATAAAAAACAATGAAGAACAGTAAAATCACTTACATCTAAAAAAAAATCATAAATAAATAAATGATAAATATCATTTATATAACAAATACATGATACAGTTAAAAAGTTTTAAAAAAATTGTCTTACCAATTTAGCCACCCATGTGCTGGGTCAAGTCAAGCTGATTTTATTGGTTCCAGAGCAATACAATATAATGTACTGTTGCTCTGCACTGGTAAAACAAGTGTGTTTGCTTCAGAAAAACTGCTATAGTTCATATAAACAAGCTGCTGTGTAGCCATGGGGGCAGCCATTCAAGCACAAGATACACAGTAGATAACAGATGCATTCTGAAGAATCCCATTGTATACTACATAGCTTATCTGTTATCTGCTGTGTATGCTGTGCCTTTTCTCATTTTTCAGCTTTGAATTGCTGCCCCCATGGTTACACAGTATCTTGTTTATATAATCTATGGTAGAAATTCTGAAGCAAATACACCGTTTAACCAGGGCAGGGCAACCGTACATTATATTGTCATTCAATTAACACACTTTAAGTTTTTGGTGTTACTGTTCCTTTAATACTATAAAGTATGGGGGGAAAAAAAAGAGTTTCCGTACTGAAAAGTTGGATATTAACTTGACATATGCCTAGCTTGCCCATAACTAGATAAAAGAAGAAAGGATTAGAGAGAGAGAGAGGACAGAGAGTATGTCTGGTAATTACTTGTTCTTTGCCCATTCATAATGTTAGGCAATAACATCAATGTTTAAACCATAGACTGTATGTCCTTTCTGAGACCAGTGAATAAGTTTATATGCAGCTTTATTGCTATTACTATCTGGATTAAAGAAAAGAAACCCCTCACTTTATTATTATCCTTAATTGTATCCTTATTTTTTATTGCACCAATAACCCGTACTTAGATTTTACATTACTCACAGCCTTCATTATTACAGTGGAGCTATACAATCTATGGATTCTACACACACAGTAGTGTCATATTTATCAGTAGCCAATCAACCTAACTGTATTTTTGCAGGAGGGGACCAACACAAGCAAAGAGAGGAAAACTCCATGCAAACCTCCCAGTTTTGCAAGGCAGGAAAGAACCCTAGGCACTGCAACGCCATTCTCAATGTATCATGGAGTCTGATCTGTCTTCAGCTTCAGATTTAAGTCCTTAGCCTGAGGTAGGAGAAGGATTACATCTTTATAGTGAATAAAATGAGAAAAGTGCAACACATGCAAAGTTCAACATACCCTTTAATTTAAAATATAGATATGTTTTATTTAATTACAGACACATCTAAAATAGAATGAGAAATGTGAATGACAGTTAATGAATCCTCAGATGCACTCTTGCATTTATTTGAATGCAAACAGATATCGCCTAAGTGTACATGGCTCTATTTTCATTCATTTTTAATAGGGATTTAGCGTATCTCTCTGTTTGTGGTATTAAAATCTTTAGATCTGTTCACTGTAATGTTCGTTTAATGCCATGATAATGCAGATAAGGCCATGGGGAGCAATTATCTCCCATTAGTCAGTTAGTTTTGCATGTTTCATGAATGACCAATGTAGTATATACACACTGCTACATAACTGCTACACAATGCACTAATCACTCACAATTAAGCTCTGTTTGCCAGTTTACAAGTAGTCGCCATGTTTTAAAACAGCAAAATAAAAGGAGGTGACTGGCTGAGTTTTATGCAGTAAAGACTAGTTTTCTTTTTTTCATTTTAAATTGCTTGGTAAAAATAGCAAGCATCTACATTGTAATTAGCATGTCTGCTCGCACAAAAGTAAAAAACACTGGGGGGTGACAATGGGGCTCATTTATCAACACTGGGCAAATTTGCCCACGGGCAGTGTCCTATGGCAACCAATCAGTGATTAGCTTTTTGAAACCAGCTGCAGGTAGAACAAAGAATGCAGCAATCTGATTGATTGATTTATTGATTGATTGATGGTTGTTGATAAATGAGCCCCAATGTGTTAAGCACAAATTTAGTTATTCAAATTGCTCACATTTTAACCCAGGCCAGTACACATCTTTAAAGAACATGTGACCCCACCCCCACACACACAAAGATTTAATCAGTGAACAGCCTCTTTGAAATCTTTAGATACCTGCCACTCTCGTTGTTAAAGGTTAACAGTAAGGCTTCACCATCCTCTTAATCACTTAGAAATCCTTCTCCTCCTCTAACCCCTTCAGCCTTCTCTCAGGAATTTGCTTCCGCTGTTGACTTATGAGCATGCTCAGTTCATCTCAGCTCAGATCACTAAAGACACCCTCCAGTCTAAAAGCCAATGAAGATATTGCATTGCATTGCTGGTTCCCATAGAAACTCTAGCTGTCTGATCCCTGTTTTCTCCTAACCACCTCTCCTGAGCTTATTACAGTGCTCTACCCCAGCAGAACTTTTTATCAAAGTATGTTGTGCCTGTGTATTGCATGCATTGCATGATCTTTACAGCATTCATAAAGCAATGTGATGGCGCTGGCAAATGGAGGGGGTATATGCAGTACAGATGATGTGGCTTGGGTGGGGAAGATATGCCCAACTTATATATATGGCAGGAAAATGGCTTTACATGTCCTTTAAAACACAAACTGGTCTGGGATACTTCCTGAAGATCAAAACTGCTCTTGTTTTCCAGGCTCACAAATGGCAAGTAAAGTAAGCTCCCAAGGCCATTACAGAATGAGGGGTTCCTGTAAGAAGGGGAAACCTTGGGCTGTAGTATAAAAGTACCTCAGGCTTATTATAGAAGAGGTGCACTGGCCTGGAATAATATTTGAGTTTGTCACTGTGGGGTTCCTAATAAACTGGCACCCTCTGGTGTTTGTTACTTTTCTTGTCATTTATCTGCCCATGCAATAATCAAGAACTCTTTATCAGTGCTTAAAAAAGGATATTTTACATAAGCATAGTTATTAAAGGAGATACAGTATACTGTTTACCCTACCATATCATTTAATGTAAAACAGCTCGGAGTGTTCTTCGGAGCACTGCTGAAATTAACATACTTTTTTTAGATTTCATGATTTTAACAGTTTTAGACTGTTCAGTATCAGTTATATTGCTCTTGTCACATTAAGGGGCCGATTTACTGACAATTGGATTTAAAAAAAATTCTTGAATCTTATTTTCCTCCAAGAATTTGTTTGTTTTTTTACATTTCTCTAAAACTCCAAAAATTTTACATTTATTAAATTTAAAAACCACAAAAAATCTTATACAAAACTTCACCTTGTAAAAGCAGTCAAGGTCCTATAGAAGGCAATAGGATCTGCACTGATGGCTTTTTTTTAGCCATTCGGATTGTCAGTTTTTTTTCACTAGCAATTGTCCAAAAAGCTTAAATTTTTAGAGGTTTTAGAGGTTTTTCTATCATTCAGCATTTTTTTCCGTTTGTACATTTTTTATTCAGACCTTTTAATAACTTTCATGGCATTCGTGGTTTTAGCAAAAATAAATTTTCCTAAAAGCTCTAATACCACTAAAATTCAACCTTCAATAAATGGGCCACCCCGGAAATTAAATGGGCCACCCCAGGATGATTCCTACTGTACATCACATGGCTATTATTGATATGATCCTTTAAATAATTGTGACTGTGGTGGTGAGATTAAGGGGCATATTTAATAGTGATAGTGATAATAGATCTTGCCACATTTTATTAGATTTTATTGTATTGCAGAATTGTTTTGAGTATGATTTTTATGAAATTATCTGGTTTCATTATCTTTTAACAACCTAGGTTGCTCATCTTTTATTGTTTTATGTAAAGAAAAAAATGAGTATCTGTGCTAAATTAAATATGTAAATGAAATTTAACCAGATTAGTCACACAACACCCAAAACCTACATTTACATAACAGAATTACATAAAACAGTATGAGCATGTAAGATATTATTACATATGTCAGTGAATATAAACCAAATACATGTATTATTGGTCAATGCGAGATGTAATTAGTACAATTAATACAGTCAATAAATATTTGTAATACCCATGAGGTAATGTGTTTAAATCTAAAATAGAAAAACATAAAACATTATGAGAAAGAAAAGTACTGCCATGACTGCTGAAATTGTTCTTTAAAGGGATACTGTCATGGGAAAACATGTTTTTTTTTTTTAAAAACACATCAGTTAATATTGCTGCTCCAGCAAAATTCTGCACTGAAATCAATTTTTCAAAAGAGCAAACAGATTTTTTTATATTCAGTTTTGAAATCTGACATGGGGCTACACATACTGGCAGTTTCCCAGCTGCTCCAGTCATGTGACTTGTGCTCTGATAAACTTCAGTCACTCTTTACTGCTGTACTGCAAGTTGGGGTGATATCTCCCCTCTCCCTTTCTCCACCCAACAAAAGAACAATGGGAATGTAAACTGATAGCAGCTCCCTAACACAAGATAACAGCTCCCTGGTAGATCTAAAAACAACACTTAAGGATTGGGGCAGAGGTCAGATTCAGTCGCCTGGTGACAATCTCCCCGAACTGCCTTCCACCTGCTTGAATGAAGAATCGCCTGCGATAATGCACTTGCGGCGTTTCGATTTCTAAAGTCGTCCGAAGTTGGAAAGTTGGAGTGATATCTTCTGCGGGCGACAATCTCTCTGAAGTTGGAAACTTCGGGCGACTTCGGAAACTTCGGAAACTTCAGGTGATTCTTCATTCAAGCAGGGGGAAGGCAGACTGAAAGCAGTTCAGGGAGATTGTCGCCCCGCAAAAGAGGCGATTAGTCGCCAGGCGTCTAAATCTCCCCCGAATCTGCCCATCTGCCCCAACCCTAATAGTAAATGCCAAGTCCCACTGAGACTGATTCAGTTACATTAAGTAAGATAAATAACAGCCTGCCAGAAAGTAGTTCCATCCTAAAGTGCAGGCACAAGTCACATGACTGGGGCAGCTGGGAAACAGACAATATGTCTAGCCCCATGTCAGATTTCAAAATTGAATATATTGAAAAAATCTATTTGCTCTTTTGAGAATTGGATTTCAGTGCAGAAGTCTGCTGGAATAGCACTATTAACTGATGAGTTTTGAAAAAACACGTTTTCCCATGACAGTTTCCCTTTAAGTTAATCGTTAAAGGTTTCGCTTCCCATCTAATTAATTTGATTTTTTTACTACTTCATCTTATTGCCCATTTTAAAAATTACGTTGATCAACATATATAATGTCTATTCATTTATTGTTGCCAGTGCAAAATGTATACATAAAGGATAACTCTAGTATGACTATTTTTCTGTATTTTGCATGTGCATGATATCACTGTTAAACACATCGAAAACCACAAGCTTCCTTTGCCATTTATAGAAATGTATGGTGACATGTCAATTCCTATCAACACCCTGCAGTTCAGACAGATCGGTATGGCACAGTGCATTGGGAAATGAGATAGTAAGTGTATGTTTCAGTGATTATCTGTACAATCTTTAATTACTACATTGGAAAACCAAGTGTTCTAGGATGTGGAAGGCTGAACTAAGCCATTCATTCTATAAATTCATGACCTACTGATATTAAGTTTACATTAGCACATTCGTTTTAATGTAAACAAGCAAAAGAAAATGAGAACATTTTGAATTGTGTTTAAACCAAAGTGAACAATGTAATAGAAGGTTGCATAATCACCCCACTCCAGGTCTAGTAACTCATAGCAAACAAACAGCAGGTAATATATACTGATGTACTATGTACTATTTGCTTGATATATTTCTTGCTAAAAGTTGCTATATCTCTAGACCAAGCTTTGTACCTGTACAACCTTAGCCATATGTTTCTTCAGTCATTGTTACACTCAGACAATAATGAGAATAATGGAAGATGACATTGTTCTACAGCTAAAGATCACATTATCCTTTTCCCCTATTTCTTCATTTGCACCCTTGCAAAAGGCGCTTCACATAGTGGTATAAGCTCTATTAAAAGCAGATCCATTGTGGGTAAATGCAATTCATGGTGTGCCAAATATGGCTGAATTTAAAACAAGTTTTATAGAGTGTTAATTCCGAAATGATATAGGCACACAGGCAACTATACATTTATGTGTTCAAAATTGATTTTGTCCTTTATTATTATATAAGGCATTTTCACAGCTTAATTAAAATTGTGGTTGTAATTGAGTAGTAATATTTTTATTACCACATCTAACAAAATAATCATTGCATATTCTACAGTATGTTCAAACCATCCTGCATTCTACTGGGAAGTGCTCTGACATTTAAAGAAAAGAACAAGGACTCCCACAATGGATATTAAAACTTTACTTTAAACATATTGGTTTTTAAGTTAATTAAGAATCTTATCCACTTCTTACGGGAAATGCTGTGTTTGCATGATTGAATGCCCCAGTTGTATAGAAACTTTAAGAATCTACCTAATCGTGGTTAGGTATAACTATTTGTCATGAAATGCTAATATTATTTGTCCATGGGCACAAGTTTTCCCCTAGTCCCCTCTCCCCACTTGTCTGTTACACGATTTCACATAGATATCTGCATGTCAAGACATTGTAAGTAAAAACAAAAGTTCTCTCACTCCCTGCATGTGTACAAATCTTCTGCTCAAAAAAAGATTATGTGATGTCAGCGGATGCGATGTCAGTGGAACTGCAGTCACGTGCATGCACACAACTATTCCTGAAGGCAAAAAAACACTCAGAGCATGCACACATTTCTCTAGCTGACGTCACTGAAATGTTCTGTGCATCCACACACCTGGAATTTGCAGAAATTGGGGCAATGTGTCGGAGTGATGGTAGACCAGGGAGACAAACTGTAAATTATGGGAACTCCCAAAAAATTTGGGGGCTTAACAGCTCTATATATATGTAGAGACCCTGAGGGTTGGGCATCTCCACTGGCAGTTCCCCCCCTGTAGTTTGGATAGCATTTTCCTGAATGTTATCAGTAATCTGATTTGGTACTTTGTTGTCCAGTAGGTGGCAGTGTTTGAAAATATAAAAGGGAGAGCACATGTGTTCAAGGCTCTCTTCCTGGATCCTACCTCGCAAGGAGGTTGGTACAGGAGTGGGTCTGAGCCGATGACAGGCACTGGTTCTGGGCAGTTCTATTTAGTGATAGAAGTTTGTGTTATAGTCACTCTAGGAGTGAAAGTTAGGGGCAGTTCAGCTAGTGAGCAGCTTTCTGGCTCCAACAAGAAGAGTAGTTGGGGTTAGCACCCTTGCGGTGACCACCAGGCAGAGACACAAGTGGGTGAGCTCAAGAGCAGGGAAAGCGCCAAGGAGCAGGGTACCACGTGGGATCCCAAGTGCTGGGGAAGAATCACCAAAACAGGCTGTACTATTCTCCCTAAGAGGGACTGAACAGAATTTATCTCAAAGTGTGATGGTTTACACCGCCCGCTCCAAATGTTAGAAAAGCTTACTATCTAACAATTGTGATGCTGCTAAACTGCCTGTTTGTTCAATAGAGCAGTTCATCTTGTTTAAAGCAACCACCAAACTGAAGTTTATTTCAGTCTGGTTGATCTGTCCACCAGGAGACAAGCAGGATCCACCTGAGGGTAAGGTGCTGAAAGGGCCAATTCACACCATTGGGAGTTGCTCATAATCCAAGGGTACCAGGGCACACTGGCAGCAAGTCACACTACTTAAATCACATAACTTAGGCCTGAATTAACTATGTAACTATACTTGAGAACTGTACGCCCATACTACCCCCATAGTACCTCTGAGATGTGGCACAGGACTGCCAGGGGACAAGAAGCTTTGTCACACAAAAACATAAATGGCATCAGCAGGTGCAACTCCACCAGACTGAGACTGCTTAGGAAACCTATGAGGACTGCAGGGAAGGGATGTAGGCCTGCTTGCCAGGTAACAGATGCATATTTTATGAAATTAGGCAAGGTTCCAAGGCCTTGGTACTGTAACCCAGTAGGAAAGATAGCAGTATGATATAAATACTGTATCTCAATAATATTATAAAATTGCTCTTTCCTGTATCACTTGTCTTTTATGTACATTATTAAATATATATTTTTTATATAATAATTACATCTTTTTGGTACCAAGTTCAAGGTACCGTTTATTACTACAGAGAAAAAGAAAATCAATCTTCTCATTTTAATTATTTGCTTTTAATGAAGTCTCTGGGTGACAGCTTTTCTGTAACTCGGAGCTTTCTGGATAACGGGTTTCCAGATAACAGATCCCTTACCTGTATATATATGTGTATATATGTATACATGCAGTGGTTAATCTCTCTCTCTAAATTGTATTGAATAGTGGGGCTTGTTTATAAACTTCGTGCAGTGCAGAATGGTTCATTATTGCAAATTGCGAATATTTATGTGCACACTCTGTGCCTGAGTTATGGCAAGTCTTTGGTGGCAAAGAAAATTTTAGCAAAACTGTTTTGCAAATTGAATTTACTGTCAATGCTATTTTCGCACCACGCACAGTGGCGCACTCATGCAAACACCTGTCTCATTTGTGAGCTATTTGCGAATATTTGTGCTCCATGTAAATTCGCAAAAAAAAGAAAGAAAAGGTGGGCACAGAAATATGGACAATACAACCATTTGCAAATAAATATGCGCTGCACAAACTTTATAAATGTCACCCCGTGCCTTCTAACCATGATATATGACTTGTAAATGACAACAGCAGGTACAACTCTTCCAGGGCCAGGTACACTGTGGGCAAAGCACTTGTCACTTTCTACCTCCATTCTGGAGCTAAAATAGGTGCACCCTACAGGGTACTGGTTGCTGACAGGCCAACTTGTCAATATAAGGCAGCGATCCCTAACCAGTGTCACCAACCCATTGGAGGCTGCAGTTCTGTGGTTCTTAGCACTTCTTTGTAACTCTAAAACTAGTAGCCAATAGCCAGAGATTCTTGTAATAAAATTTAGAGTGCTTTGGAAACCTCTAATGACTGCAGGGAAGGGAAGTGGGCCTGCAT